>NW_024581039.1:114059-203438 GCF_017639235.1 Corvus kubaryi
CCCCCCCCCCCCCCCCCCCCCCCCCCCCCCCCCCCCCCCCCCCCAACATAAAAAAATCAAATCACTTTATTTCTGCAGTAGCCAAAAAATAAATGAGAAAGATGAAAATTTGGTGTTCCCAGGATTATTTGTGCCTATTTCATGTTCCTTGGGAATTCAGGCTGTGGAAGCCACTTTTGCCTCTGAAAAAAATCCATATGAATTTGGGAGTGGCACGAGTACAAATCCAATGGGAAGAAGCCAAATTGTACCTCACATGTTTTTTTTCCCCTGAGCAAGCTTTGTACTCCCACTGAACTCCAAGCCAGGCCTAAGCTCCCTCGTTTAACAGATACACTTTGTTCCCAGATCTAGGGAATAATGTGAACCATCATTCCTGTTCCTGCTAAACTTGGCAAGGGCAGGCACAGTGTCCCCATACTGGGTGACATTTGGCTGGATGCGGCCCCGGAGCAGTTCAGTCGCTCCGACAGGGAATTCTGAATTATTAAATATACTCCGGAGCCGTGACAAGGTAACACGGAACGAGGATGACAAAAAGCACCTGAAAATCCCCATCTCCATTATCCAACGGGAATGACTGAGCTGGGTTTATCTGTTTAATTACCACGACAGGCCCGCAGCTCCCAGATTTAAATAGCTGAGGGATTGAAGGTGGCTGCGGCTCCAGAGCGTCCTTTGCAGGCCACGCTCAGTTTGTTCCTGCGAGTAAGATCCAGGGTTTCTGCTCTGGAACTCAATATCCCGCTCCTCCTCCAAGTGTGCTCCGGGCTGGCTCGGGCCAATTCCAAATCCCAGAGCGTGGGTCTCTCGCTGCCCCCACGGAAGTGGCTGGGATAGGGCTCGGAAGGGAGGAGGATCCCGAGTAAACATAGCTGGAAGGATGGGAGGTAACAGCATTCCTCTTCTTCTTAATCATAATTACGAAACATTAGGGATGGAAAACAGGGAAGCTGTTTTGTGGAGCTATGGAGTTTTCACCAGGGAAAACCCAGGAGGAATATGACCCAGGCAGCCGGGACTGGAGGGTCCTCTGGCACTCCGGAGCCCTGGAATGCTGCCTGGCAAAGGTGGGAACGCGGGGCGACGCAGGCCAAGCCAACACCCAAACTCCAGCACCATTTTCCCTCTTTTCCGACATACCCCATGAAAAATGGGTGCTCCCCTACGGAGCCACGGACGGAACCGCAGCAGCTCCAGACCTGCTGCACCACTTCCTTTTTAAAAGCAGGTTTTTAGTCAAAAATTCCTCTTTTGGGTTTTTTTCTCCCCTTTTTTATCCTTTCGAATGGCATTTCTGCATGCTAAGCCCCAAACACATCCCTTGCTTCCCAAATCCTCCCTGGCACAGGCACCATTCCTACTGAGAGCAGCGGGAGCCGTGCAGGCATCCCAGGTGTGCCTCACCTGAGCAGCTCCAAAACATCTTCCGGAGAAAGCATCAATTTAATCCCATTTTTTTGATGATCAAACAATAATAACAAAATCCTGCAGCTTTCCCACCAGGCCACACTCCAAAACCAGACTGCATTTAAAAAAACCCCACAATATTTGTTACTATTTCCTCACAGAACATCCCGAATAAAAAACCAAGGAATTTAAACCATGCTGGATTTGTGACTCCCTCGTTAGAGATGTATTAATTTGTTGCTCTAATGCAGGCCAAGCCCTAATCAAACTAATGGCAAAATGAAAAGCGAGGATTTAAATCCTTTAAAGGGACTTTGCTTGATTTGGTCAGGCAAAGACTGGAGATTTTTCCCTTTTTTCTGGGCCATGGGAATGGCCAATGATAAAAATTCCGGTTTTCTCTGATTCTGCTCCCACCCACACGCTATTCAAACAGCTACAGAGTGGGCAATCCAGAACAGATGCTCCCAAACGGAGGTAAAATTCCAGCCTTTAAATAGAAGGAGCAGAAATTGAACGGAATCAGGAAGATGTGGGCTTTGATTAACAGATAAAAAACCGAAATATGTCAAATGTGACAGACCCAGGGAATTCTTGGGGGAAAAGCTGCTTCAAAATCTGATCCCCAGCAATCACCTCTTCATTTTTTAGTGCCTCACACTTAAATGAGGATAAATTTCAGATAAATTTACTATGGAAGCGATTGCAAACTCCTCCCAAAATTTTAGGAGATGTGAGAAAATGAATTTTATTTTGGCAACTGTCCTAAAAAAAGGGCAAACAAAGCAGGAAAAATAAAAAGCAACCCCCCACTTCAGCCCAATGAATGTGCATTGTTCAATTGAAGTAACAGCTATTAAATCACTTTCCAAATACGACCTAAATTGGAGGGAACTCCAGGGGAGTTTGCTTCCCAATCCCTCCAGTCTCCCCCAGTTCTCCCAGTGCAGGTCAGAGGCTGCAGCCTTGGTTCAGTGCTCTGTGCCGAACACCTGCAAACATCAAACAGAAACTCCTGGTCCTTTCCTGGGCTGACAAAAGCCTTTCATGTGAAAAATGCTCCCTGGGAATGTCACGGCTGGAGCTCAGGTTACATTCCTTTCTCCCTCGAAGCCCTCCCCGCTTTGGAACATGGGGAGAAGCCATGTTTGTGGAATTCAGGATTCAAAGGAAACGGGGCTTTACTTTCTTTTCCCTCGCTCGTTGCAAATCACAACACAGCATCATGGATTAGCTGAGGAAAAAGCCACTGGGATGACTTTAAGCAGGAATTATTCCCACACTTCCTAAAGTCCAGTTAGTTTCACTTCCCCGCTTAGGATTACTTTGGGGGGCCTGTTTGGTTTTTTTTAATCTCTATTTTCTCCCCTCTATAAGAGAAGTTTGGGGTTAATGCAGAGAGAATCTCAATAAATCTGTTTTTAAAGAGGAATATTTAAAGGTCAGCTCAAACTTCAGAGGGAGAACTTCCAGGAGGAAAAGCAGTATACAGCCCGCTCACCGAAATTCCCCGTTAGCCATCTGCATAATTAGAGTAACAGACTATGTCTGCTATTATTCTTGGGGCTGCCTTTAATCCTGCCACAGAAAGAGTCTCTTGGAGCAGTATCCAGGTATCCTCCGATCCAATCCCAATTTCCCAAGCCCCGGCTCCTCACACCCCTGCCCAGGCAAACAATAGCCACCAACTCCATCCTCAGGCCACACATCCACCCTCTGCCCGGGAGCAGCCGGGGAAATTCACCCCCAACTTTCTGGGAAGCACCAAGCACTCGCTGCAAAATTCCCTGTCTAATAACCAAGCAACAGATATTCCAAGTGGAAAATTCCCTTGATTTTCCCTTCCAGAGGCACCCTTTGCTGCCATTGTGCAGGCAACCACCAATGCACGGCGCCCGCCGCTTCACCAAGCTTTTCCTTCATCCTCCACCACTAGACACCGGTGCAGTCAGAGAATTCTCTTGGAATTCTGTCTGTGGGAGAGTTCAGGTGTTGTTTTAAGTGTTCTTTATCTCCTTATTCCTAACTTCCTGCAGCTCATTAAATCATCCTCCTGGCTACACCGATGCGTCAAAATCCCTCCGATACTTTCAGCTTTCAGGACAATAAAACACAATTTAATCACTCCCTGCTCCGATTTGTCCTCCTGATCCAAATGACTCCGGAGATGAGGTTTAGGAGGAATTATTAAATATAACTCTGGAGTCATTTGCTGTCAGCCCAAGTGGTGGTTGCTGCATGGACTGGGCTCTGAGCATGACAAATTGATTTGTCTGGCACAACCACTCCGCGCTCCTCTCCACTGAAAACAAATAGAGTGGAGATTTTTAGATCCGGCTACATCGCTTCAAAAATTATGTCAGGAAAGGACAAAAACTGGGAGTCAAACCTATAGCTCATGTTTGCAAAGTTACCCCAGCCCAAGAGCAAAATTCTCCAAGTTGCTATAATCACAATATAAACAAGTTTGTGAAGCTACAACAAACCCAGGTTGTTATTTTTAAAGTCTAAATAGAAGAAAAGGAACAAAATAAGTGTTCAGGTGGAAATTGAGCTGAAAAAACCAGACCAACTTCCAAGTGGAAATCCTGCTCTGGAAATAAAAAGCCGACTGATGTCCCCATGCATTTAATAAAATACTGAATAAAGAGAAGAGGTGTCTTGAATTGAGATAAAACCTGCAAATATCAGGCATGCAACTCTCTGGAGTGAGGGGTTTCTCTGTGGATTTCCAGGGAAGCCTTGCCCAAATTCCCCCCGATTCGGAGCCGGATCTGGGTACAACAATACGCCGGCCGGTGTGCTGGCATGTGGAATCGTCTGGGAATTGAAAACACTGCAACTCCCCACCTGTACATGGAGGCAAGGAACTGCAACTCCATCCCAGAGCAAGGAAATGTGCAGCAGGCATCTTTGGGAGTTCTCCTTCTCATTTGTCAGGCACATAAAAGCCTCTCTATAAACTTGAGTTGCCAGACAATTATTGTCCACACATGTTCTACCGCAGAGAGCTCCGAGACTGCTTTTGTCATCCCACTCCTGTTTTTAGGGAATGCAGGAGATGCCCATCAGTCCTACCACAGCCAAAGGAATAAATCGTCCACCTAAATTGCAGGAAACTCTTCCAAAACACTCCCATGTTTAAAAACAAAATGCCCTGGCTTTAAGCAGCAAAAGAAACTCACCTGAAGATTTTAATTCCCAAAAAATATTCCATCAGCAAACGGCACTCTCTAATCCTAAAGACTTCTTTTCCTGGTGCTTATCCTCAGATACTTGTTTTATTTATTTAACTGCAACAGCCTTCAATTCTGCTCCAATTCTAATGCACAAAATTCATTTGCACACGAGAGGTTTTGACTATCGTCCCTGACAGACAAAGAGAGGCTTTGGAATTGGAAATAAAAAATTCTCCAAGGCTCAAATTACTAGAGGAAAAAGATAAATCTACTGTAAAACTAGAGCAATTTTCAGCAATGATTACACAGAGGAGAAGTCCAGGGGTTTTTAAAAAATCAGAAATGTGTGGCAGTACTCTAAAAACCTCCCAGGCTTGTGGAAATGATAATAATAACAATAATAATAATAATAATAAAAATCAGAGTAAGAATAACCAGCGCTTAGGAATAATTCCGCTGCAATCCCAACGAATCTGCTCCCCACAAGAGATTAAAGCACCACAACAAAGGTAATGCCTATGGATAAATAAATCCCAACGTTTTCACTACAGATGGAACAAAAAACAGTACATACTTGAGCCAGTAAAATGTCCACTTGCCAAGGAAGTTGGTCCATTTTTCCCACTGCTCACAGGAGGTGAAAACATCTAAAAAAAACAAAGAGGCATTACTAGTGCAAAACAAGCAATTCCCGAGTCCACTGGCAGTCCAAAGTTCCTTGCACGTTCCTTAGGAGTTTCTCTCCCCCGAACCATCATCCCCCACAGCCCTGCAAAGGCGTCCAGATTCCTTCCAGCCCCCACCGCCCCTCGCCACCAGCATCCCGCTTTTATTAGGCTCATTAGCTTCCCAGTCTGCCCTTCCCGAAGCCTTTGAGCCATGCCAGTGCCCAGCAGTTCTCCAGGCTGGGAAGCGGGGCTCGCTCCCCTCTCCCCGCCGACAAAGGCAGAAAAAGTTGGGATGGGTCGCAACCTTGGTCATCAACGTAGCAACGTCCATTTCCATCCCGCTCCAGGATTTGCCTGGCATGTGGGAACCCAAATAATAATAATCCAAAGTGCCACCTGCCCTAAATTCTCATTCCGTCTCTCCCACCGAGCAATTGGAAGCCAGGCTCGCTCCTCGCCCCCTCTCCCTCCCTCTCGCGCTCCTCTCTCTCTTCCCAGCGTTTATTTCGACCCTAATTGGTTTCTCCCTTCTCCGACGTGTCTAGTGGATAATACGCACCTTCCCTGAGTCAGAGCCTGCAAAAAGCCAAGGAACAAATGGGAAAAGTGCACCAACAAGCAGAGAGGGGGCTGCGAAGCTGCCGCAGGCTACGATTCCTGGCCAAACTTCCCCAAGCCATCCCTCGCAAGCCGAGGCTGGAGCAGCAGCACCAGCCTGGAGCACACAGGGGAACGGGGGGGCCTTGCTGGGCTTTAGGAGCAGACCTGCATCTCCGAGCAAAAGCTCTTCCCTAAAATAAATAACTAAGTGGATAGAGAGATATTCCTGACATATTGGGGGGAAGGGAGGGGATGGGGAGAGGAAGGAAGGGGCTGGAGGGGGAGGGGGAGCCTGACAAAACTAGACAAGTGCACGCGTCCGGCGGAACGTTCGGCCTCCAAACCAGCCCAGGGGGAAAAAATCCCTCTTTCCTTCAAAAATCACTCCCAAATCCTAGCTAGGGCAGGTAGGAGAAGGTTGGAGCAGTTTTAATGCCAGCAGAAGCCATAGGAGATTTCAGGGAAAACTTTAAACTGAGACAGTCGTGGATTTCTTTGCACTTTCCATGTGCCAAAATCGAAACAAGGGAAGAACCGAAAGGAGAATATCAGCGACTCATTAGCAATTAATTAGATCATGTGCCAACAATGCTCGAAAATCTAAAGCACAATAAAAGTGCAATATTGGTATGATGGAATTATGAGAAATGGTCAGTTTTTGGGGCATTTCTTTTGGCAGGAATGATTTGAGCCGTCCGAGACATGAAACCAAGCTGCGAACGCGCCTGCATCTCCCATCACACACAATCAGAAAGACTAAAAATACTCAGTTTGGATTTTTTTTTTAAGCGAAAAAAATATTTACCATGCTTCTAGCTGCTGATTAAAAATTGCCCAATGTACTTAGAGCACAGTTTGGGGTTGGTTTTGTTGCTTTAGGGTTTTTTTTGGCTGGATTTTTTTTGTTAACAGAGCAGCTAGAAGATATTTATTATTTTTTTTTACAGCTGTTGCTAATTTCCACCGTTGTTTCTTACCGCACTGAAATCCAGTAAATCACTCAGTTCTTTGTCCGTCCCTAAGGCAGCCATTCGCTGTTGGTGATGCATTTTAGCAAAATCACACAAACCTAGAAACATGGAAATAACCGCAATCAGAAATCCCGAGCCTTGCAGGAAACACAGTCGGATTTTGCTTTTTCAAGGGGGGTCGGGGGGTGGGTGGTTGAGAAGAAGAAGGGAGGGAAAAAAAGATGGAGGGGCAGCAAAAAAAAAAAAACAACAACAAGAAAAAAAAAAGCGATATTGTATTTCCAAAGAGGCGAGCGAAACCCGGGAACATCCACTCTTAAACCCAAATCCGGAGGAGAGAAAAAAAGGCAAAGCCTCGCTCCCGGAGCATCATTTATGCAACAGGAGGTTCAGCGAGGAATGAATGAGGATCCCAGAGAAGAAACTACAGCCATCCGCTCCCAACTTTTTCCCTTCTCCTTCTTCCACGCAAAGTAGCGTTTGGAGGCAGAAACGGCAAAGAGCGAGGAGGAAAAAAAGCCACGGCGAGATGCGAAGTGCAGGTTCCGGGGGCGGGGGGGCAGCGGGGGACAATTAGCCCCGATTCCTAATTTGCGGAGAGGAGGGGGGGGATAAGGCCGACAACAACCCGGGAGCGGCTCGGGCCTGTGCGGAGGCAGCGCCCGGGGGGAGGGGAGCCGAGGGAAGGGAAGGGAAGAGGGAAGGGGCGCGGAGCCCAGCCCAGCGCAGCGGCCCCGACCCCGCCGAGCCCCGGCGCCGCCTCCGTACCCGCCGCCGCCGCTCATGGAGCTCCGCGCTCGGCTCCCGCCCGCTCCCGCCGCACTTTTCCAAGGATTCCACGTTGGATTCGCCCAGCTCGCGCACACACATGGCGAAGCGCGTTTATACGGGGCCGCGGACGCACGTGACGCGGGCACTTGGCCGAAAGGAACAATATTTTTTTCCCCCTTGGATTACCCGTTCCCTTCGTCTTCTTGTTTTTTCTATTTTTTATCTATAATCCTGCTTTGTTTTGGTTGCTTTACTCCCGCCCCCCGGCTCAATCCCATCGCCCAGCTTTCCCATTTTCCCAGAGCATCACTGCAAAGTTCGCAAAGCAGCCCCTTGGATTTACGCGCAAGTTTTTGGGGATGCTGCCAGCCCCCCCGTCCCCTTACCCTTCCTTCTTCCCTCATCCCTCTGCCACTTTTATTCCATATTTTCCTCTCACAGGCCAGACACCACTAAAAAGAACTCCTTGGAGTTCATTTTCCGGTAGGAAATAAAGCAGCGAGTCCCCGCGTCTGCACCTTGGTGTATCTCCCACACGTGTAGTTACACCGTGTCTATGCAATGTATATACAATGTATAGATTTACACAGCCCGGAACTTGCACTTTCTTTCTTTTTTTTTTTTTTAAATAACACATCGGGATCGACAATTTCAATCAAAAAATAAAAATGAAAGCAAAAAAAAAAAAAAAACCACAGACAAGTTAGTCTAACAGCAAATTGGAACTTTACCTTAAATGGCCACAAATATGTTCACAATATTCCAAGGGGGGAAAAAAAAGGAAAAAAAAGGAATAAAAATAATCAAAATAAAAAGAGAGGAATCTTCTGCCAAAGTGCTTTATTGTCTCACACGTGTGTGACCCTCCAAAACCACCAAAAAGTAGGGGAAGTGTCAGTCCTGCTCCGGTTTATTCCACAGCTTTACAGGCACCCTACACCTGGCTTTGTTGGGATTTGAGGGGCCCGGCCACCGGCCACAAAAAAAATATAAATTAGAGAAAAAAATTTAAAAATTAAAAACCAAGGAAAAAAAAAAAAAGGAAAAAAAGAAGGTCCGACAACTTTTGCCCTATTGTTTTTACAGACACATGGTGACGGGCTCGCAGCGCCGCAGCTCTCGGGGACTTGCCCCCTCCTTGTCCTTCCTTAAAAAAAACCAAAAAACCCAAATCCCAAAAAAAACAGGCGACTCCCCCCTCGGGGGAGCGCGGGGCCGCCCGTTCCCCAACTTGGTCCAAGTTTAGAGCAGCGCCCGCCGCCTCCTCCGGCTCAGCAGCGCGGCCTCCCCCGCCGAGCCGCGGCCGATCGCATCCCGCCCGGGCAGCCGCATCGCCCGCCGCTCACATCCGGGCAATGCCCGCCGCCTTATAAGCGCCGCCGCCGCCGCTCGCAGACAATGACGAGGAGGAGGAGGAGGAGGAGGGCGGGAGGAAGCGGGCGGGACGGCGCGGCGGGGCTCACAAGATGGAGGGACCCCGCCGCCCCTCACACCGCGCTGCGCCCCTCACGTGTTCCCGCGCAAACCCAGGGGGATCCGCGCCCGCCGCACCGCCGGGCCCGCAGCGCAGCCCTGACGGCTTCCGCGCCACTCGGCCATGAGCGCAGCCGGGAGGGGCTTCGCGCCCCCAGCCCTCAGCACCCCCGGGAGGGCTTTCAGCACCCTCAGCACCCCCGGGAGGGCTTTCAGCACCCTCAGCCATGATCAGACCCCGGGAGCGCTTTCAGGCCCCTCAGCAAGACCCGGGAGGGCTTTCAGGCCCCTCAGCACACCCTGGAGGCGTTTCAGCACCCTCCGCCATGATCAGACCCCGGGAGGGGTTTCAGGCCCCTCAGCGCACTCGGGAGGGTTTCAGCACCCTCCGCCATGATCAGACCCCGGGAGGGCTTTCAGCACCGTCAGCAAGACCCGTGAGGGTTCAGGCTCCTCAGCACACCTGGGAGGGGTTTCAGCACCCTCAGCCATGATCAGACTCCGGGAGGGCTTTCAGGCCCCTCAGCAAGACCCGTGAGGGCTTTCAGCACCCTCAGCACACTCGGGAGGCGTTTCAGCACCCTCCGCCATGGTCAGACCCCGGGAGGGCTTTCAGCACCCTCAGCAAGACCCGGGAGGGCTTTCAGCACCCTCAGCAAGACCCGGGAGGGCTTTCAGGCCCTTGAGCACACCCAGGAGGGGTTTCAGAGCCCTCAGCCATGATCAGACCCCATCAAGGGTTTCAGCCCCCTCAGCAGGCCCGCGAGGGCTTTCAGACCCCTCCAGCAGACCCGTGAAGGTTTCAGAGCCCTCAGCAGGCCCTCGAAGGGTTTTAGGCCCCAGAGCGCCCCCAGCCCTCAGAAAACGTTGTGAGGGGTTTCGCGCAGACCCCTCAGACGACCCTCGAGGCGTTTCAGACCCCTCAGCCCGCCCAGCCCTCAGCAAACCCTGTGAGGGGTTTCGCGCGCCCTCTTACCATGACCAGACGCCATGAGTGGTTACAGCCTCCTCAGCAGTCCCCCGAGGGGTTTCAGCTCCCGCAGACTCTCGAAGGGTTTCGCGCCCCTCAGCCATGATCAGATGCCGTGAGGGGTTTCGGTCCCCACAGACCCGCCAAGGGTTCCTCGCACTCCCGGCCCTCAACCGACGCCATGAGGGGCTCGCGACGCTCCGCCGTGAGAGGCTCGCGCCCCGCCCAGTCCGTGGTGGCCGCCGGGACGGCTCTGGCCCCACCCTCAGCCCTCGGAGGACCCTCGAAGTCTCGCGCTTTCCGTCTTCGCGCCTTTTGTTTCGCGCCGCTGATCAGACGCCGTGAGGGGCTTCAGCCCCCTCAGCTCCCTCAGACTTCAGCAAACTCTGAGGGATTTCAGCCCCTCAGCCATGATAAAGGCGCCCTTAGGGGCTTCAGCCCCCTCAGCTCCCTCAGCCTTCAGCAAACTGAGGGATTTCAGCCCCTCAGCCATGACCAAGACGCCGTGAGGGGCTTCAGCCCCCTCAGCTCCCTCAGACTTCAGCAAACTCCGTGAGGCATTTCAGCTTCTCAGCCATGATGAAGATGCCGTGAGGGGCTTCAGCCCCCTCAGCTCCCTCAGCCTTCAGCAAACTCCGTGAGGGACTTCAGCTTCTCAGCCATGATCAAGATGCGGTGAGGGGCTTCAGACGCCTCAGCTCCCTCAAGCTTCAGCAAACTCTGAGGGATTTCAGCCCCTCAGCCATGACCAAGATGCTGTGAGTGGCTTCAGCCCCCTCAGCTCCCTCAGCCTTCAGCAAACTCTGAGGGATTTCAGCCCCTCAGCCGTGACCAAGATGCCGTGAGGGGCTTCAGCCCCCTCAGCTCCCTCAGCCTTCAGCAAACTGAGGGATTTCAGCCCCTCAGCCGTGACCAAGATGCGGTGAGGGGCTTCAGCCCCCTCAGCTCCCTCAGCCTTCAGCAAACTGAGGGATTTCAGCCCCTCAGCCGTGATCAAGATGCGGTGAGGGGCTTCAGCCCCCTCAGCTCCCTCAGCCTTCAGCAAACTGAGGGATTTCAGCCCCTCAGCCATGATCAAGATGCGGTGAGGGGCTTCAGACGCCTCAGCTCCCTCAAGCTTCAGCAAACTCTGAGGGATTTCAGCCCCTCAGCCATGACCAAGATGCTGTGAGGGGCTTCAGACGCCTCAGCTCCCTCAGCAAAGCCTGTGAAGGATTTCAGCCCCTCAGCCATGATCTGACCATTGAAGGCTTTCAACCCGTTCAGCCCTCAGTATCCCGTTAAAAAAGGTAGGTTTGAATTATTCCTGTTAAAATATTTCTTGGGTGCAGAGCTCCCAATGGGGCCGGTGCATAAGCAGGCACTGGAAATGAAAATAAAGAAGGGAATGGGGAAAGGCAGAGGGAGGGGGAATGGTATAAAATTGTGGAATGGTTTGGGTTGGAAGGGTCTGTCACTAGACCAGAATGCTCCAAGCCCCATCCAACCTAGCCTTGAACACTTCCAGGGATGCTTCCTTCAAATTAATGAGGAATTTGGTTAATAACGGGCTCTGAGGTTTTATCTGGAAATTAAGTAGGAAAAGGGCTGAATCAACTGCCACCCTGGCCCTGGTTTTATTAATTTTCCAGTTTTAATCCTCTGGATTTTATACTGTCCCCATATGTCCTGTTTTCAGCATGTCCCAGGAATTCTATGTGGAGAATTGGCTGAGCAGTGGGGCACCTCAGAATTCACAGGAAGCAGCTGGGAAGCTGAACTGCCCCGTGAACATGGGAAGGGGTGGTAAAAGTACAGGATTTAGCCAAAAAGTCACATCTTGAGGTTCTTGAACTCCAAAAGGATTTTTTTCTGCTGTCCATAGACTTTAATACCAGGATAGCAAAGCACCAGACTGCATTTTATTCCCATTTGGGGCTATGATCGTGCCTTTTGCCATTCCTATAAAAATCCATCAAAATGTGGCTTGATATAAATCCATGAAAAAAGTGAGTATGCACCTTCTCAGTGGATTTATGGAGTTGCAGATAAACTTGGGAAATTTTATTGGACTCCCCTTCCCTGGAAGTGTCCAAGGCCAGGTTGGATAGGGCTTAGAGCAGCCAGGTTCGTGAGCAGAGGGGATGGAACTGGAAAATCCTTAGAATCCCAAACCATTCCATGACTCTATGGTGATGCTGAAAATAAGTTGATTAATGTTATGAAGCTGCAGTAGCTGATGCCGTGAATGAATCCATGTGATCCGGAGCTGCCACATTGGGTTTTGTGATAAAACAGAAGTGGAACAAAGTTGCGCTTAATAAATTTTATAGGATAAACCCCCAAATCACCGAAGTGTTTGTTTCTCCACCTCCCAAAAATAAACAAGTGGGAAAATGGAGCAAAAAAGCCTTATAATTTCCATGCAGTTTCTCCCTTTGTGCTTCCTTGTTATGAGTCAACATGAGGCTGCTTTGGGTTAGAGGGGAAACTTGCTAATTTCAGTGCAGCTAAACAAAGAACGCGTTTCATTCACTGCCTCAGAAACACTGCAGATTTCCATGGGAAGGTGCTCGTGGAGGTGGGAAAATATTCTTCTGTGCTTGTCTGAATTCCGATTGAAATTTGGTTTGTTTTCTAATTCCCTAACGAAAGAGGATGTTTGATTTCAATTAAAGTGAAATGTCATCATTTTAGGTCGTACTAATGGGTATGGAATACTGCAGTCCATTAGGGAGAAAACAGTGGATTTGGGAAAAGGCCAAGAGGTGCAGGGGATGTAAAGAGATTTTCCATGTATTTTCAATTTTTGTAATGGGCATATGTAGGTCATTATGGAAATCCATGGGTTGTGATGACAGGAATACAGAAAATACAATAAAGCAATCTCTTATCAAGATTTCAGCAGGAATTGTTCATATTTCCTAAAGAACCAGCATCTGGAAAAAGGTTTGGAGTAACCTGGGCTAGTGGAAGGTGTCCCTGCCCATGGCAGGGGGATGATCCTTAAAATCCCTTGCTCCAAGCCTCTTCCAGCCCAGCCTTGAACAATTCCAGGGCTGGGGCATCCACAGCTTCTCTGGGAATATGAATGGGAATATGAGGGAAACCCTCTGGGAGAGTTTATGAGATTTAAAAGTTTGTTCCCCCATATGGTATTCTTTAAATTATTGAGTGTTTTTTTAAGTCTCTCGACTGTTGGCAAAAGTTTGTTGTTGTTCTTATTGTGAATTGTTTTATATCTTGTTTTATATCTTATTTTTGTTATTGCTGTTTGTTATTGAGCCTGGACCCGTCGATCATGGGGGATCCTTGGGTTGAGTCCCGTGCGCTGCCATCCGTCACTCGTCCTGATAATTGAATTAAAAGCTGCTGTAAAAAATACATGGGAATAAGAATGGGAGAGGGATGAAGAAGGAAATAATTGGGGGAATACATGGTGGCTGGATTAGTTATTATCCCAATTAGCTGCCTGAATCAGCTCCTTGACAAGGAACACAGAGGGAAGAATAAAGGGCCATCGGTGACAAGGCCAGTTTTTAGGGAAGCTGCTCCTCTAAGTGTATTATGATTGCAATATAAAGAGCTGCAGGTTTCAGTTAAATGGATTTTGATTCTGCTTATTTTTCTAACAGTAGATTTGTTTCACTTCCATATTAATCTCCTTTTATTAAACCATAGAAATTCCAACCTTTGTTTTTCTGGGAGCAGCCTAGGACATAATCTAACTTTACAAAAAATTAGAAGTATTTGTGCTTAGTAAAGAGATAGAGGTTGGATTTAAATCCTGTGAACTGGACACACAGTTATGGCATTTCCAGCTCTAGGAGAAGTTGATTATTTGAAATGAACACGAGGAAGGAAATTCTATTTGAATTAATTTTCATGGCAAACTGGTTTCAATGTTTTGGAGGGAAACAAATTCCTTTTTAAAGTAGCGGCCTCAAGCTGTGCCAGGGGAGGTTCAGGTTGGACATCAGGAGGAATTTCTTCATGGAAAGGGTGGTCAGGCGTAGGAATACCTAAAAATTACTGAAATAATAGGCTCAAACCTACTGAATTTAATTAACTAAAGTTAAATGAATGCCCATTGTGATTTGGGGATGGGAAGAGGCTGGGTGTGAGGTCACCCGGAGAAGCTGTGCCTGCCCCATCCTTGGAGTGCTCAGGGCCAGGTTGGGCAGGGCTTGGAGCAGCCTGGGCTGGTGGAACTCCCCAGCAGAGGTCTGGTTGGAGCTCCCAGACATTCCAGTTGGAGCATGGGAGACACAGACGTGTTTCTGCACTGTCTCTGGGCCACCTCCCACACATGAGACGGGAACACGGGCAGGGACACAGGATCTCCCTCCCCACTTGTGCTCCTTAGGAAGAGCTGCAAATGCAGCCTCAGAACCTCCGGCTGCAATGTTCTGTCACTCCTTATTGGGCACTAAATGTAATAAATAAATACCTAATACTAGTTCAGAAGCAGTCATGGAAATGCACGGAGTTCTCCCTAAAAGCTCCTGTTCCCCAGCAGGAATTCTAGGGCCTTGCCCAGCCCCATTGATTATGTTGTCTGTAGAGAGGGAGCTGAAAAGATTGCAAAGAAATGAGGAATTAGGGGAAAAAAAGCGTGAGAGGGAGGGAACACAAAGCCAAACTGCATCTGGCCAGTGCAAAGGATCCTTGCATCCCAAATGTTCTCCTTGTCACTGTGAATATTGAGTCACAAGTGGAATATTTTCAATAGTCAGGATCATCCCAGTGGTGGTTTAGCCTTGTGGGGAATATTGAACTGCTCATCCTCACCCATGGCATTACTCGGGAGCTGGTGGGTTTGGTGGGGAATCATGCAGACACAGCTGGTGTGCACATTCCCACTGGATCTGCCGAGAGCTCCAGGCACATCCTTGAGAGCCTTTCCAAGGGAAGGGACACATTGTGCTGCCTTCCGAGTCATGGAATCCTGAATGGTTTGGGTTGGAAGGGACCTTAAAGATCACCTCATTCCACCCCCTGCCGTGGGCAGGAACACCTTCCAGGTTGCTCCAAGCCCCAGCCTGGCCTTGGACACTTGCAGGGATAAAGGTGTTCAAGCCCAAGCTGGATGAGGCTGGAGCCAGGGATTTACACCAGCCGAGTAATAAATGAGGATCATTTATAACACAACTCAGCTGGCATGGAGCTTCCCTCCTGTCCTGTATGTGCTTGGAGGGGACACGGCTTCACACCTGTCAGTGGGTGCTCCATGGCTGCATTGGGAAAGGTGCAGCAGCCAGGAGATCCATAGGATGAGGCTTTCCAGGTCTGGTCTGAGGCTAAGATGCCTCCAGCTGGCATCTCCCGGCACTCAAGGCTGGTTCTTGCTTGCAGTCACCGCCTGAGAAAGCGTCTCCCTGCTGAGTACACAATGATCCTGCAAATCAGCAGGAATGCCTGCCGCCGGCTCGGGTCCTTCCTGAGGGTTACAGCTCCTGCATCCAAACACGGAGACAGCCTGGAATGTCAGATGCCTGAGCTGGTGATGGCTGGGTGAAGTCAGGCTGGCTCAGGGGAACTTTGCTGGGGAGAGGCTGTGGGTGAGGTCACCCAGAGCAGCTGTGGCTGCCCCTGGATTCCTGGCAGTGCCCAAGGCCAGGCTGGATGGGGCTTGGAGCAACCTGGGATAGTGGAAGATGTCGCTGCCATGGCAGGGGTGGAACGAGATGAGCTTTAAGGTCCTTCCCACTCGAACCGTTCTGGGATTCTGAGATTCCAATTTCATCACCAGGAAGCACGAGGAAGGTGAGGGGTCAGGGGACCAGAGGAGCGAGGCAGGGTGGGGAAAGTAAAGTCGTGTTTCCCACATGGATAACTCCCCAACAATCTGCTGGAGGAGGGATTTGGTCTCCTCCTGAAACCCCAAACCAGCCTGATTTGAATTTGCCAAGCACCTGTGAAAGAATGCAGCTGCAAGGCCCTGGGAAAACAATGGGAACTGTGACAGTTCATTATTATAAGGCAGCCCCGAGATTTATTTGGGAAAGTTATTGATACAGAATTCCACTGGAGGACACAGTGGCATTCCCGAGGTATGCCAGGGAGCAGCTAGCTAGGGTTGTGGATGTGTGTACATCATGTAAACCCCAGTAGGGGAGCGGGGACAGCTTACTGGGTCTGTCAGACAGCAAAACAAATGGAGGAGGACTGATTGCTTCAGCATTTCCTTCCCTTATTTTTATTCCATATTCATTTGATAGGTTGGGATTTTTCCTTGTTTGCTGTTTTTTTTGTAGTTTGCTCTGGCTATTTTTTTTCTGGTGAAGCAAGGGTTTGGAAAGTGCAGGCAGCATTTCAAACTGTGATCTGCACAGATGGGAATGAAGGAACATTCTCCAGGCGAAAATTGTTCTCGGAGACATTTGGATTGAGCAGGATTTGTCTCTGTGCGAGGTGGAACATCCTGATTTCCACCAAGAGGGCGCTTGGGCAGCACAGTGGTGGTGGTGGTGACAGGCCAGAGGACACCTCCCACCAGCCAGTGCCCAGCCAGTGGGTCCAGCCCACTGGATGCAACCTGTGCTTCCATGGGGGAAGCATAGTGCAAGGCACAATAATCCACAGAAAGGGTTGTCCCATGGAAAAATCCTCAGGATCAAGCTGCTGAGGTGGTTTGCTGGTGTTGTGTCCTTACAAACCTTGCTGCTTTTAATGAGTGTGAGGTGTGTGTGTAGCCCGCACTTTGATGAAGAGTTTCTGTCACCACAAGCAGCAGTTACAAATGATGGGGTGGGCAGGGATGGGCTGGGCAAATCCAAAACAATTTGCTTTGCATAGATTAGCAGCTCCTAAAGAGATCCCACATTCATCCGGGAGAGATTTTCACGGAGTCCAGGGTGCAGTGTCAGAGAGAGGCTTCGCTGCCCATGTCTTGTGTTTTTCCCCACTTCCCTCCTCTCTTCCCTCCTCCTCCTTTTCGTTTCCAAACTGAATTTCCTGGTTTCCAGATGCAACTGCAATATAGCGTGGAAATAAAAGCAGGCAGTTAAATTGTCGGAGCCCATAATCTCCCAAAGAAAAAGGGTGGATCATCCAACTCCGTTTTCCTGCTTATGGGTCCCTGTTGCTGTACTAGTGGTAAATACACGAGGAACTCAGCTCATCAAATTTTTAAGCACAGGATGCACAAAGGAAGCTCCAGAGTGTCTGGAAAAGCTCGTGGCATCGGTCAAAGGCAGCTCTTGGGGCTGAGGCGTCGCCAGCTTCCCATTCATCATCGCTTCCCTTCCATCTCTGCATTCCTTTTGTTCTCTAAACCCTAAATTTCCATGGTTTAATTTTCCTCCTCTCCTGGAATGGCTTTGCAAATGCTTAGCCTTAAGTAATAGTCAGTAAAGGCAAATTACCTTAAATCAAGCAAGGGTTATCTAATTTAGAAAATAGGAAATAGAGAGAAAATCAAACTAAATGAAATGCAAACAGGATAATTCATATCTAATCCATGGGCTTCTCAACAGGAGGAGTCTTTTAGTTGTGCTCAGTTGAGCGTCCGTTCTTAGCACAACTTACAGGACTGTGAGCCCCAACCAACTGCCTCTTTAGGCCCTGCACTCCCAAAATCCTAAGAAAATGGGATTTTTCACATCCATTTGTGCTTTCATCATAGCACCTCCAGCTGAGCTGCTCCTTCCTCAGTTTCCTTGCTTTGATTGGCACACACCCACTTATCTGTACTTTCTATAAGCACGTGGAGATGGGATAGTGCCAGAGCAGGCTTTCCTATGACACCTAGACAAGACAGTCCATAGAATCCCACGCTGGGTTGGGGTGGAAGGAACTTAAAGATCATCTCCTTCCACCCTGAGACACCTTCCACTATCCCAGGTTGCTCCAAGCCCTGTCCAACCTGGCCTTGGACACTGCCAGGGATCCAGGGGCAGCCACAGCTGCTCTGGGCACTCTGTGCCAGAGCCTGCCCACCCTCCCAGGGAACAATTCCTTCCCAATATCCCATCCAAGCCTTCCCAGTTTCTCCACCCTTTAGTTCCCTTCCCTGCCTTTTTATTAATATGCAATGCACCGCCGACCCCCGGATTAATGAAGCTTATTACAGGATCCTGCTAGAAAGCTTTCCAACTTCCTTCCAATTAACACACGGTGCTTCAGAGGAATCCTCGGAATACGGGGAGGTGTTTGGCAATTGCACAGCACCTTTTTTTCAGGCAACTTCACTTAAGATGTCCTTGTTAGATGAAAGACTCCTCAGATGCTGATTACCCCCTCCAGGCAGGTTCTTCATTGTTCTCCACACACAGGAATTGTTTTATATGTTTTATTTAGGTTAAGCTTAGAAGGATCATCTTGGTTTATTATGGAATCATGGAATGGTTTGGGTTGGAAGGGACCTCAAAGCTCATCTCATTCCACCCCCTGCCATGGGCAGGGACACCTTCCACTATCCCAGGTTGCTCCAAGCCCCATCCAACCTGGCCTTGAACATTCCCAGGGAAGGGGAGTCCACTCAGATGAGGGAATTTTAGATTGGCACATGAGAAAATGCACTGGGAGCTCCCCTTGCCATCCTGCCAGGATGGATCTTGGCATGGACTGGTTCCGAAACAAAGAACATTCCCAGCAATGCAGCTGCACCATGTCACCTGCTGCTGAGCTGCTCCGGTGTGTGCTCCGGAGAGCTTTCCCTGAGACTTACAGCAGGAAATGCAGGACAGGCATCCCCGTGATCCGCTCCGGTGATGGTGTTTCCGGCACCTAATTCCTGGTTAATTATTCAAGGCCAGGTTGGACAGGGCTTGGAGCAACCTGGGATAGTGGAAGGTGTCCCTGCCCATGTGATGATCCTTAAAATCCCTTCCAACCCAAACCATTCCAGAATTCATCCTAGGATTCCATAACCTTCTCTGCACCAAATCCTGTAGCCAGGATTTTTGGTCCCGTTTCCATCCCAGTGCCTCCCAAGTCACACTTTGCACCTGACGGCAAAATGAGGACAGTACTGGGTTATGCTTTCCATGGAGGGAAGCACCTGACCTCCATCCCTGAGCTCCTCAGTGCAAGGTGGGAGCACAGCCCTGCTCCTCTGGAGCCAGAGGCCTGGTCCAATCCAGGTTTTGTTCCCCTTCTCCCAGTTTTCCCACAGGTTGTGAGGAATTCCCAATGATTCCTGATCCAGTGAAACACTAACAATGAGAATCTTTCA
Source organism: Corvus kubaryi (assembly GCF_017639235.1). Taxonomy (NCBI): domain Eukaryota; kingdom Metazoa; phylum Chordata; class Aves; order Passeriformes; family Corvidae; genus Corvus; species Corvus kubaryi. Next base: position 133,259 of record NW_024581039.1, read on the forward strand.
AGGTTAGGAACACAATTTGGGCAAATGAGCAAACTATTGGGGAGGCTTCATTCCACTGCGGCAATTAAGAAGAAGGAATATCAGCAGGTCACATCTTGCTTCCGGTGCATTGGGAATTATTTTGCCATGGAGTTTGGAAGAAGCAGGATTGGGGTTGCACTTGGTATTTAAAGCAAACAAACCTATCTATTAAATGAGACTGCGGAATGGGGCACGAAAGTAAAACCGAGACCGTTAAATTACAGATAAAGGGGGAAGAGTCAAATTTTCCCAAATGTTCTCATTTTCCATTTTTTTCCTAACGACCGTCGTTATATTTTGATGTGGTTAATAATACAGCAGAGGTTAAATGAAACATGAAAAAGGGCTGTACATTAAAATTGAGATAACTCTTCCTTCAGTGAAGTGGAACCCAGCAGATGTAGCTGCACACTGTAATTGCTGCCTGTTTCCTGTCACTCTGATTAAGTTGCATTGTCCCTGCTCCAAGTGTAGGAATCAGTGGCTTCCCATAGGGCACAGCATGGGACAACTGGCTTCGGCAGGCAAATGACTCTGTGCACCTCCTGCTTGTCCTGGTAATGGTATAGACACACAATATACATTGATGACTCCTAAAATCAATAGACTGTGCAGTGGGAGAGGCTCCGGGGCTTCCATGGGAGAGGCACTCCAGTCAAGGGCTGGGATTTTGGGAACAGTTCACTTCCCCAGTTCAGGAGGCCAAATAAGCCCAATGCCTGGCTGCTGTGTTAATTCTGGTTCTCAAGAGTTACTCTGCACCTTCTAGTGTTGTTCTTCTCCTCGTTCCAAAGCTGTGGGATCCCAGAATCACGGAATGGGGTGGGTTGGAAGGGAACTTAAGGACCATCCAGTTGCACCCCTCTGCGGGGGTGCAACCTTCCACTAGACCAGGTTGCTTCAAGCCCCATCCAGCCTGGCCCTGAGCACTTCCAGGGATAGGGAAATCACATCCTCTCTGTGCAGAAAGTCTCGCATTGTTCACTCTGTTGCCAATTATCCAGGTTTTCCTTTCAGGAACAAATCCCTACTTCAGGGATTAAACTGTAGGGTAAAATCCAGGACCTGGGTGGGGAATGCGAGGCTGGATTCCCTGCTGCCAGGAATTACAGGAGATCCACTGAACCCAGTGGGGTTACTCTGATTTCCAGCAGCTGTTGGACTTGCTGGAGAGGTCCAGAAAGTGCTTTTTCCATGTGATTCCGTTCAGAAAGAATGGGATGCGCCTCGTTCAGCCTTGCCCTACTTTTGTTCCGGAGTCATTCCACTGCTGTCATTCCACTGTGACATCAGTGCAAAGCAAGGCAGGCTCTGCTTGCAGAACCCCCACAAAGGTGACATCCCAGCAGAGCAGTAGAATCATGGAATTGTGGAATTATTTAGGCTGGAAAAGCCCTGTAATATCATCGAGTCAAATCATCCCCCAGCACTGCCAAGGCCATCACTAACCCCTGTCCCCAGGTGCCACATCCACACGGCTTTAAATCCCTCCAGGGATGGGGACTCCACCCCTGCCCTGGGCAACTGTGCCAGGGCAGGACAGCCCTTTCCATGAGGAAGTTTTCCGTAATATCCAGCCTAAACCTCCCCTGCTGTAACTTGAGGCTGTTTCCCCTTGTCCTGCCACTTGTAAAGTGGGAGAACAGACAGACTCCTAGGGAGTTACCCACTCCTTCAGCACCCCTATCCCTTTTCAAGCCTGAATCCCAGGTCAGAGGAGTATTTGGAGCTTCAGGGCTGATGCCAGAGGGGCAGCAGCCCAGCAGGAAGATCTGGAGTGCCCTGGTGTGATTCCAAACCCAGGGAATACTTCTCTTCCTGAGAATTTTTTGGTGGCTGAGGAACTGGAATGTTTTGCATCCTGAGTCTTCAAATGAGCATCAGCTGGGCAGGAGGGCTGTGGATTATGATTTGGGATTTAGGCATCTTTCCCTTCCAAGGCTGTGGCTGGCCCATCCCTGGAAGTGTCCAAAGCCAGGCTGGATGGAGCTTGGAGTGACCTGGGATAGTGGAAGGTGTCCCTGCCCATAGCAGGGAGAGGGATGAGATGGGCTTTAAGGTCCCTGCCAGCCCAACCTATGCTGGGATTCCAGGATTCTATAAAATCCCGTTTTGGCTGGTTAATCCCCAGTTGGATCTGGGGCCTTGCTTTCTAAAAACGGAAATTAATATTAAAAGTCGTTCCTTAACACATGTTTATTTTCTAGTTTATAGAATGTACCTATTACACTCTCCAGACACATGTGCTTGATTATAATGATTATCATATGTATTTTCCAAGGCACTCATCACCATAATATCAAATGTCATTAGAGAAATTAGGGAAGAGCAGCATCATTCCTTCCAAGGAAAAGCCACTTTCCTCCTTTCCCACCACAGTAGTGAGAGCACAGAAGCTCAGCTGATTTTCTGCCACTTTTGTTTCAGCTCGACACAAAACAACCAAATCCCCAGGGAAATGTGCAGCGTGCACCTGAAGCCAAAACCTCTGTGAAAATCCCATGTAAAAATGTCCTGGAACTGTGCAGGGAAGCACACTCCAGAACTGGGGCTGTCCAGCGGGTCCTGCTTTTCCTCCCTGTCCCCCAGCCAGCACAGGCACTCACAGCATCCTGGTTATTGGCAGGAGCTGAGGGAGGAGGAAAACACAAGGAGCAGCAGATCCTAAGCTCAGGTTTAGGGTCACAAACCCCGACTTGAATCCCGGTTGCTGCTCCCAGGGGCACTTTTTCCTAATGTAAAGATTTCCTGATGGAAATTCCAATTTCTGGAGCAAAACCCGATTTCAAGCCTTGGGAGGAGATAAGTGAGGTGCCGAGGGATTTACGTGATGCTCCATGTGTCTTCCCAGAGGTGGAAGATACGGATCTGGATTGGTTTAGGAGAGCCCAGGGGTTTTTATTTCAATATTTACTTCTTTAAGCTCCAGCAGAGGAGGGAAACAGCTGGAGATGACACAGACATCCCACTATTCCAGACCTAGCTGGTTTGTCTGGAAGACACGTGTTGGATTTCAAGCCTGTGTGTGTCCAAGGGCAGGAAGAGGGGGGCTGCTCCGGGGGGAGGCTCCCAGGTCCTTCCAGGGAAGGGGCCAGGGATAGCAGTCCATGGAGTGATCTACGGAAGAAGGTGCAGTTGGATGTGTCAGTGCCCTCTGTGCCCTGACAGCCACAATATTCCCTCTCTTTATTCCTAATTAATTAAAAATAAGCATTGCCTGGTTTGTTCTTCTGCAACAGTGTCACCTTCCCACATACCAAGGTTTTCGAGCTGGCTTCCAGCAGTTCCTAGGGATTTAAGGTCTTGGCTTTGGCCACTGCTCAGCTGAAGAGTCCCTTAAATCCAGTCTGTGTCGTGGGGGTGAAGCAGCAGCAGGGAGCTGCCTTTGGATTGCTGACTCCGACTAAATCCTTGGGTTTTTTCTTCCTTTGCGTCATTTCTGTGATTATTTTTGTGCTTCATATGCTCAAAAATCCCTGGGGAATAGGGAAAAAAAATCTCTTTTTTTTTTTTTATATTTTTGCTTTGCAAGTCACTTTGTAAAGAAGCACTTTGGTGTCTTCAGAAGGTTGGAAACCCACCTGTTTCCTGGGAGGAAAGGCGGGAGCAGCCAGCCCGGTGGATCCCAGTGGGAACTTTAAGGGAAATGAAATATATTGGCCCCACACCTGGGAAGAGGGATTTGAAGTAGGATTTTCAGTCTCAAATCAAAGATTTGTTTTGCTTGTAGAAACAGAGCTGGGAGAACAGAGTGTTCCTCCTGCTCTGGCAGGGATTCCGCTCTGCCTCCGTGCATCCCGGCCATGCCAGCAGTGCTCCAGGGAAGGACTTACCTTGGAAAAGAAGGGCCAAACCAGGGGGAAAGGAACTGGTGGGGCTCAATGTGCTGCCTGCTCCCACTTGGGAGGACACTTGAACACTTCTAAGGTCACTTGGATAATCTAATCCTACTCAGGATGATATCTAGCTCCGGCAGGAACTCTTGGAAGGCTTTAAACAACATCCATCTTCATTATTTCCCACCCTCGTGTCTGTATGATTGATTCCTGCTAAATTTGGTTTAATTGCTCAGAAGGTCTTAAGGAATGACATTTGGAGAGAGCCAAATGGGATGTCTGAGCTCCCCCTGCTGCTCTGCCGCATGCAGCCACCCAGCACCCAGCACCCGCTGGTGCTCCGGGCTGGAAAACTCCAGGATGAACCAGGAGCTCTTTCCTACATGGGCAACGACCAGGGGGGTTTAGCTAAGGCTGAGTGCTAGTAGGTAACATGGACATTGGGAAGCATCCCAAATCCCAGATCCTTTGGGTTCAACCTTTCAGTTCATGTGCATACACGAGGCTGGTTGGAAAGGCAAGGGTCTGGAATTGGTTCCCAGTGGATCCATTGCCCAGGTCAGTGGCTCTGAGCTCCCTGGATGCAGCCAGGGCAGGAGGGGCTCTCACAGCACCCAGCTCCTGGGAAGTGCTCATGGCCCCACTTTAGTCGCTTCCCCTCCTCAGGAATGGGATCGGCTCTCCCTGCTGACTGAATTAGCAAATCAGGGCACTTCCTTAGGGCAGGAATCATGGAATCCCAGGGTGGTTTGGGTTGGAAGGGACCTCAAAGCTCATCTCATTCCACCTCCTACCATGGGCAGGGACACTTTCCACTATCCCAGGGTGCTCCAAGCCCCATCCAGCCTGGCCTTGGACACTTCCAAAGATCCAAGGACAGCCACAGCTTCTCTGGGCAACCTGTGCCAGGGCCTGCCCACCCTCACAGGGAAGGACTTCTTCCCAATATCCCATCTAACCCGGCTGTCCTGGATGGAGGTGAGGGGAGAGGGAAGGGAAAGCTGGAAGTAAATCCATATTTGTGCCCAAAAGATCAATAAACAGGGAGAAAGCCCCAGCAGGCAGAGGATGGTGAAGCAAATCCGACATTAACTACTCATTATTTACACACTGCCATCGCCACGAGCCGGTGCGTGGCCACAAAAGCTGCGGCAAGATCCCCATTTCCAAGCAGAGTTTTAATTATTTGTAAAAGCCTTCAATTGTTCACCAGATAATGTCATGGATTGGTCCTCCCAGTGTGAAGTGCAACCGTCCAGAACCCCCACAGTATTATAAATAGGCTTCGGAGCCGGGATTGATTGATGTTTGGCATAAAATCTATTCCTCGGAGCATGTGTATTCCTTCTGTTCACCAGTTTCATACAAATATACTTGGGCTGATTTTTTATTCAAATCTCCAATTTATGTTGGGTTTCAACTGTTAAATATTTAAAGGCTTTTTCATCTTTTTTTCCGTATCCCTCTTTTCTGTGCGATCTAGGGAAGTCTTGTGCCGAACACAAACAAGACTCGGAGATTTAGCACATTCCTGGGGGGGAGAGAAAAGCTTTATTAATTATATTGAGACTCAAATAATAGTCTTCCTTGACACTAATGTTCCATCAGTTCCAACCACAAGGATCCTGTGGGATAGCTTTAGAGCCCTTATCAGGATCGAGATTACGGCATTTATGGCTCCATAGAAGAAGGAATTTAATGAACGGCACTCGGAGTTTGAAGAGAGGGTCGGAGACAGGGCGATAGCGAGGGATAAAAACTACAGCCATGAGGAGTTATTCCAGGGGAGTCCCTGGCACTGCGCAAGGAAACATCAAATAAAACTGAGTCTAGAGTACTTTTTCAAGAATCTCCATAAATATTCCCGATTCCTCAGCTGGAGGATTCGTCCTTGTTCCACCTTGGCTGCCTCTGACAGCCGCGATCTCCGAGGAGCCGTGTCTTTGGCACGTCTCTCTTCCCAAGTCTTATTTAAGTTTTCACTTATCAAATCAATACTGGGAAATAACTTTATTGCGGAATTTTTCTGACATCAGTACTTTTATTCCATCCGCCCTTTTTTCTCTGTGGATTTCACTCTCCTCACCCTGGTGGCTGTGATTAATTCATTTATTCATGCCTTTGCAAGAGTGGGAGTCAGGAGGCCAGACCCAATTATGTCTTATTTATTATTTTGTGTATTAGAGTAAAATCTGGAGACATGGATGAAACAATGGCGGTATTCACAGAATCCCAGAATCGATTGGAAGGAGGCTGCAAAAGACCTCCAGGGTCTTTGGGTCCAACCTGTGACTGATCCCCACCAGAGCACTGAGTGCCACCTCCAGGGATGGGGACTCCACCGCTTCCCTGGGCAGCCCCTTCCAATCTTTCTTGTTCTTCTTATCATTGGAAATTCTAATTCCCGGTAAAAATCCCACGGCTTACCTGTTGCTCAAGCACGCAAACGGCCTGAAATTGATTTGGGGGTGCCTGTGGGGTTGGTGAGGGAAGGGAATAAAGAGATCATGGGGTGGTAATGTGCAGGAATGTTAGGGAGGAAATCAGGCTGCAGGATCTCAGAGTCTCACCTAAAATCTGCTTTAGCATTCAGATAATTCACCTGTATTTTAGAAGTGCTGAGAATTCCAACAGAGGTGGAAAATGTTCCCTTTAGATGGATATCAGGCCTCCAACAGGTTTCTGGCTCCCAGGTTGTTACCCTGGCTAAACTGGTGCCTTATTTAATGCCCCAATCACTGATACAATTTAATTGTACCTGTCGTGGTTTCTCAGGATCAGTTTCTCTCTGGGTGTAAAACCTGCACAAGGTCAGGAACCAAAACCAGGGAAAAGGGATGTTCCAATGCTCAGTGGAAGCTTAAACTAGGAATTAATTTATCTCTGGTAGCACTTGACAAAGCTCAGCTCCTGATGCCTCAGCCTTTATAGTCACATCTGTTAGTTTAGAGCGTTTATTGGAGGAGCCTTGACAAAGACAAAAACAGATGATGGAAATCTCATCTGTCAAAACTGTTATTAAAGCTGGGAACAGTGTGAGGTTTGGTTTAAATTGAAAGCATCATTTATATTTTATCCAACGTTTTGCAAACAATCACACTGGGGAAGGATTTGGGGGGACCTGGAGAGCCCTCAGCGAAGCACAGCTCGTTACGGTGCTCTGCTTAATGCGCTGCGCAGGGGTGAGCAGGGGCCACTTCCCAGCACCTCTGCAGGAGGGGAGGGAGCTGGTGGGACCCGAGAGCTGGAAAATCACCTGTGCACAAAGGCTCGGCTATTAATCACCAGGGGAGCGGGAATATCAAACAGCTGGGAAGCTCCGATGTCACCTGAAATGGGAAAGGGGAAAGGCGGCTTCTCAGCCGCCCATTTCGGAGCTTTTCGCACAGAATCCCAGAATATCTGGGGGAAAGGGACCTTAAAGCCCATCCTGTTCCAGCCAGGGACACTTTCCACTAGGCCAGGTTGCTCCAGGCCCCATCCAAGCTGGCCCTGGCACAGGGTGCCCAGAGCAGCTGTGGCTGCCCCTGGATCCCTGACAGTGTCCCAGGCCAGGCGGGGTGGGGATAGTGGAAGGTGTCCCTGCCCATGGCAGGGCTGGGAAGTGATGATCTTCAAGGTCCCTTCCAACCCTAATTTTTCTGCAATTCTGTAATTCTTAATCTTCAAAAACTCTGGGAAAAGAATAAAATTCCAGCTTTTTTTCTCAATCTACTGGAATTCGAGCTGCAAAGAGGAATTGCCTTTATCAGCCAATCTGGGCCAAGGGTAGTGGATGTTTTTCAGGCAAAAGAGATCCACTGACATCCCAAATCCCGTCTTTCCTGCCAGATTCCTAAATGGGGTTTAAATGAGTCAGAACAAGGTTCACAGAACAAGTTTTACATGGCAGAAAACGAAGCAGAGCCCATTTCCAAACCCAGCAATTGACTCCATGGAGCAGCCGAATCCCTCGGCTGCCATTCCAAACATTGATGGCTGAATTAAACTAATGATGGGGAGATCTCTGAGGAGTCAGGCTGGCAAGTGGGAATGGTGTTTTCCAAACATTCAGCATTAACCTAACTCTGCTCCATTGAAGTAAAACCCTGGCTGAGTTCAGTGGGAGCAGAGTGGTTCCATCCCTGCAGGAAGAGCCGAGATTCCCTGTGAGCCCTTCCAAAGTGTTGTGCTCTGTGCTGCAGGAGCCACCAGCAGCCCTCATATGTTCCAAAAAAACCTGAGCTTCAGTGTTCCTGTGGGCTTTCCTTGTGTTGTTTTCCATTACCTAGACCTGGGCTTCCATTGGAATATTTTATCTAACCTTATTCCAAACTTGGGAATTTGTATTCAGAATACTTCCAGGTCCAAGGTACTCCATTTGCCACTTTGCAAACTGGAAATGGGAATTTTTTTCCACAATTTAAGTCTTAAAATTGTCCTTGTTCTACCCTGATCCAATAATTTTGGGTTGTTTGGGTCCACTTTATGGATTTGTAGGATTTGTAGGATTTGGGATAGCTGACATTCCCTGAGGACACATGTACATATGTATCCCATCCCACCTCATCCCTCTCCATCCCTGGCAGTGTCCAAGGCCAGGCTGGACGGGGCTTGGAGCACCCTGGGATTGTGGAAGGTGGAATGAAATGATCCTTAAGCCCCTTTCCACCCAAACCGTTCTGGGATTCTGGGATTTTCCAAAGGCGTGGTGCCCCTGGAAGCAGCTTGGAGGACTTGCAGTGCCACATTTCACCTGGATTTGGAGGAGCAGCCCAGCTTGCACGTTCACCCCGGTGAGAGGCAGCGCCTTTCCTGCATTCCTTTCCTTGGTTCCCTCCCTGACCTGCTCCCAGTGCCTGCAGGCAGATCTGTGCGCCGCAATTCCCTTGGCTCTGGAAGCACTGCAGCAAGCCTCGGAATGCCGGATAACCTGGCTGGCTGCCGGCTCTGTCTAGAGCTCCCAGGGGAGACAGGACTTTCCCTGGGAGCCACGGGCAAGAAAAGCATCGTTGCTGCTCTGGTACTTTCCGTGAGCGGCGCATCCCATCGGAAGATGTGCTCTAATCCCTATTTTGGGAAACAGGCTATCAGATCCCAACAGAACATCCCTGCCTGTCAGGCACTACCTTGCCTCCAGAGCAGGCAGCGCCTGCGTTCCCTATCCGTAAATCCCATCCAACTTCAGTGCTCAACTTCGGATTTCTTGGGATGGGCTTTGGCTGCCTCCTACTCGTGCCTTTCTATCCTTAGCAGGATTCACAGGCTTTCAGCTCCCTCACACTTCTCGCTCTCTAATCTTAGCGCCGCTGCCAGCTTTAGAGAGGCTTCGAGCTCCAGGGTCTCTCACTTGTGTGCAGGCTCTTTCTGGGACACAGCCAAGTAGGTGAAAAACTCGGGAAGGGGGAAGGGGAGGGCTGGGACTGCTCTCAGATGTTGCAGGCTGGAGCTAGACCTGGCTCGGGATCCGTTGTCATTTTTTGTGGCGCTTTCCTGAGGTGTTCAAAAGGGTTTGGTGAGGAGGAGATGGCAACTCCTGCCTCGGTGACTCCGGAACACCTGGACATTGTGTTCCTTGTTCTCCTGGAATTTTCAGCGCACATTTGATAAAGATCCACTTGAGCACATTCCCTGTGTTTGGGAGCTGGCTCGGTGCTGCCGGCTTGGCTGATTCCATAAGCCACAAGCTGCTCCTCTGTCAAGTGTCTCCTGCTCTGTCTCTATTTGTTCCCAAGGGTGTCTGTAGAGGTTGGATCAACTTTCCGGAGCGAAACAGCTCTTTCTCAAATAAAGCCTTCCGAGGTGGCTGCTCTTCCACGTGTTCCCTACAGACCCACTGAGGGGGCAACCTGTCCTCCGTTTATCCTATTGCCCAGAGAAACTGTGGCTGCCCCATCCCTGGAATTGTTCAAGGCCAGGTTGGAGCAACGTGGTCCAGTGGAAGATGTCCCTACCCATGGCAGGGGATGGAATGAGGAGATCCTTAAGGTCCCTCCCAATCCAAGCCATTGTGAGGGCTCAGCCCAGCTGCTGACTGCTCTCTGACTCCCGTTAGGACTCCCACCTGGAGATGGGCGCCAGAGTGGCACCGTCACTCCCACCATCACCAAAGGGCAAGGCAAACTTCCTGGGATTTGGCAGAGCCGGTGTTCCTCGCTTAGCTCTGTAATACAGTTATTTGCTGTATTTTGAATTCCCACATATCCTTGTTCCCATGGCTGAGATGACGTTTGCCCGGCATGATTCATGCTGTCAATTCCTGCCTGGAGCTGGATCCAGGAGTTTATTTTGGGATGCATACCTACCCGGAGGACAGAGATGTGGGGAAAACACTCCTCTGCCAACTGCAAAGGCAGGAGAAGGTTGGCTTTCCCAGCAGTCAAGAGCCAAAGGAGTGGTCAGGCCTGGAACAGGTGGAATTTCTGCTCAGATGTATCCATGTTTTTACATCCAGAGGGTGATGGATGCTGCAGCAGTGACCAAATACATGCTGTAAGAGCTCTGTCTCCAAAATAAACTGATCCAATGATTTCCTTGGTGGAGTTTCAGAGTCAACGTGCAGGAGCTTCCTGTGGTGCAGGCAAATATTATCGTGCTTTTCCAGAGAAGGAAACCACAACAGTGGTCCCCGGTTCTGAAATCCGTGTCCTGCCTTTTCAACCTTTATTTGAAATGCTTAAAGATGGAATGATCCATGGGGATGGACTCTCTGCTCCCTGCTGAAAATCAGGATACAGAGTGGCGTGGCTGGAGACACCAATCACAGAGAGAAGTGGATAGTATTTCTTAATCATATTCCAGAGGATAAATCCCAGCAAACACCGCACACAGAAATGAAATCGTTCATTGTTCATTTTCCCATCTCAATAAAAGGTGGGAAACTCTTATTAAAATAGTAACAAATTAACTTTGTTGTGTTTACTCAGGAGCTCAGCTGCTCCTAAACTCCATGGCCTGGGAGGAAATGCCTTGTCCAGCCTTGTTTTCGGTATATTTGACTCATGAAAACTCCATCTAACCTTGTTTTTGGAATAATAAAACCCCCCTGGAATATTTATGAATGTGAAATGTGCAGCTCCATGTTTGCTGAAAGAGCCATTGTGAACTTGGGTTTGCAGAACAGTCTGAGCTCTGCAAGCGGAGCTGGAGTAAGTGGAATATTTGCCTGGGTTTGGCAAGGAGGAATATTGTAAAGAATTCAGGGAGTGGAATTTGATTCCCAATTTTCCTGGGCTCAGTGGCACATGGCCCTTCTGGGGCTGTTTTCTTTGGGTTGGCTGCCTCTGCTATGTAATGGTTCTTTTTTCTAATTAAGCACCGAGGCCAGCCAGGAATTAAGCGGAGAGGAAGTTGGGGTAATGGAAAAGAGGGAGCGCAGACCCCGCTGGGTTACATCATTCCGTTTCTGCCAACAAACTCGGCTCTGATGAGGGAAGGAGGGGGGAAGTCAGAAGGTGTCTCAGTTGTTGACCCTTTTGTATTGACCCGTTCCTTTGGATAATGTGCATGGAATCACAGAATCATGGAATGGCTTGGGTTGGAAGGGACCTAAAGCGCATCCAGTTCCACCCACACCTTCCACTGTCCCAGGGTGCTCCAAGCCCTGTCCAGCCTGGCCTTGGACACTTCCAGGGATCCAGGGGCAGCCACAGCTGCTCTGGGAACCTTTCCAGGGCCTCCCCACCCTCACCATTAGAACCCTCTTCCTTAAATCTGATCTAAATCCCCCTTCCTGCAGTTGCAAACCCCTGTCCTATCACAACTTCCTGGGTGCTTCCAAACCTGAGGTCCAGGGAGAGGCTGCATCCAGTGGTGGGGAAGGCCCAGCTTTCCCTGTACCTGTATTTTTCCATGTGGAGCTCCTCAGGTGAGCGCGGGAGCCGAGTGTTATTGTTTATTAGGCACATACATTCCATAATTACTTGGCAAATAGGATCATTATATCTGGAGTTACAGAGCACTTCAAACATTAATTGCCACCTAACTTGCAGATTTCAGCTCTGATACACAAACCTAATCATCACTCATTAAGTATTAAAGAAGAGAGCACTGCAAATATATTAAATTACTGCAGATCACTGATTAAACCCAATCCTTGGGAATTCCTAAAAGCCTCCTGAGGCACTAAGGTTCACTTCCAAGTGACCATTGGGAATTTAGGCCTCAAACACAACTGAATGGCTTAATGGAATCATGGAATCCCTGAGCAATTTGGGTTTAAGGGACCCTAAATCTCATCCCATCCCACTCCCTGCCATGAGCAGGGACACCTTCCACTATTCCAGGTTGCTCCAAGCCCTTCTCCCAGCCACTGGAGCCATCCCAACTCCTGTGTGCTGCTGCCAGTTTGGATGAGTCCTGGGTCAAACACGGACTGGAATCTTCCTTATTCCACACAAACTTTACAAGAGTTTTCCCTCCCACCTCTCTCCCGGCTGTACTCTGCTGGTAACTTTTCCATCCTGAAGGCAACCCAGTGACACAGAGCAGCTTTCCCTGCCAGAGGAAATGCCAGAGAGGGAGAGGAGCTGACACCCACAGGCCACTGCCAGGAGAACTTGGCATCGGGGGCCTGCAGCTGCCAAAGCTTCCCTCCGAGTGGCCACAATCAGCTCCCGCTCCAGAGCGAGCGAGGAGGAGGCGGCGCAGGGCATGTGGTGCACAATCAATGCTGCAATCAGAGGCGAGAGGCCGTGCCAGCTGCTCGCTCCGCTCCCACCCCGCTGCCAAAGGCACAGAAAGAAGGGAAACAGCCACAAAAGGCCGGCAGCTTGTGGAGCGCGGAGCGGGGCTGTGTGTGCGGGGCCAGGGGGGCTCCGGGGCCCCTTCCCGCCCCTTGCCAGCTCCTGTCAGCCTCGGAGAGCCGCTGCTACTTTTAAAAGTCCACCTTGTGCCAGGAAAAAGTGGGGATGTCAGTGCCTGGCTGCCTGGGAGCGTGGGCACTGCGGCAGCGGTTGCGGTGCGGAGCCGCTGCGGAGCAGAAGGAGGGTTATGGAGTACGGATGTCAAGAGGCACTGCCTGCTTTTCACGGGCAGGGAAGTGCATAATGACCACGGCAATGTGTCAGAATGGGGGAGAACTTCCCAAGCGGCTTCCCAGTTGGTTTCCTGGGCTGACGGTGCTCTGTAGCTTTTGGGGAATGGATTTCAGGGTGGGCAGATGCAGAAAGGAAATAGGGAGAAGGAAGGGATGTGTCTGGCCACCTCCCCTGATGCTCTGCAATCACCTTCCCAAACTTTCTGCCTAAAAAATAGTCTGAAAGGACTTGCAGAGGTCCCCAAGTCCACCCTTATTCCCAGCTCCACATTGGTTCATGTCCAAGCTCTACTGCAACACATGGACAATGAGCATCATTTCATGGAGAGCTTCATTATGGGGAGCAGAGCTGATCATTTCCTGGTTTAATCTTGAATATTTAAAGGAAATTCCGGGCTTCAGCCTGATTTTCCACTCCTTTTCATCTTTTTTCAGCCTGGCCTTGAACACTTGCAGGGATGGGGCAGCCACAGCTTCTCTGGGAAACCTGGGCCAGTGCCTCAGAAATCTTTGTGTAGAGCTTTCAGTTGATCCATCCCTGTTTCCTTACCAAAAATGCTCCCATAGACCCCGCTAGCAGCTGACTCCTTTGGAATAAGTAACTCCAGGTGCTCCAGTGGATGCTTTGGAAGATGCTGCCTTGTCGCTGCTCTGTTCAGACATTTCCAGCTTTGACAAATGGCCCAAACTCCATGGATTTTATGCTCTCCCCCTTTTCTGTTTCCAATGTCACTTTTAACAGGCAGATATTCCATGAAAAACAACCTCCAACCACGTGCCAGCTGTAAGGCAGCTCCTCCACATCCATCCCACTCTTATCTTTTATGGCATTGACTCCATTTGCTCCAGTGCCTGAGCTGGGGATGGGGAGCCAGAGGGGAGAGAGAGATCCCACCTGTCCAAGTGTTTCTGTCGCTTTTCCAGGGAGTTTACGGCAGCCTGGCTGCCTGTGGAGCCGCCGTGCAGATGGCTGGATCCCTGCAAATGCCTGTTCCGGAGGGGCAGGAGCAGCATCCATCTTCCCAATCACCCACTCCCGTGTCATGGAGACCCCCCAATGTGGGGGCAGCATTGTCTGGGGGAAAATAGCATCACAAGGAGCTGATTCTTCCGGGAATCACGGAATATCCAGAGTTGGGAGCAACCCACAAGGATCATCCAGCTCCTGGTCCTGCGCAGGAGCAGAATCTTGGAGAGGCCTTTCCTGCAGTGAAATATCCGTGTTGTAGGGAGGTGGGATCGAGCTCTTCCCCCAGGGAACAAGGGACACGGCAAGAGGAAGCAGCCTCAAGTTGTGGCAGGGGAGGTTTAGGCTAGATATTAGGGAAAATCTCTTCTTGGAAAACAACACTTCTGGCAATACCCTGCCCCAAAGACTTTGCCCTGTGAAGCGACACTGGATTCGGGAGTCAGGAGCGATGGCTGGAATCTGTGGGATGGGGTTTTTTGGGAGAAGGCTGCAGTGCTGTGCTGCAGAGCCCCTTCCATCCCTGCTGGAGCGGGCTCCTGCCGCAGCCACCTGTTAGTGCTGTGCTGAAGAGCATGGGAAAAGTTTGGGAGCTGAGGAGCCTCCCATCATCCCAAACACCGGCACCACAGGCAGCTCTGGCTGCAAATCCGGGAGATGTTCCGCCAGCCCGAGCCCATTCCATAAACCACATCAGCTCCTGAATATTTCATGGAGCAGCACAATCCGCAGCCCTCCATCCTCCATAGCTCCTTCCCGGAGCCTCTCCTCTCCTCCCAGTGCTGCTTTTCATTTGCCAGGAATGATTATCCCTCCTTTTGGTGAGGAACAGAGCTGGAAGGCCCAGCCCAGTGCTTGGCTTTATGAGCAGCCTCGGCACTGGCATCGGAGCTGTCGGCTCTGAGTATCCTAATTAGTCTGTGGTCCCTCTTCTGGCTGTTTCTGCAGGAACAGAGCAAAAATCATTTCGGGTTATGGAGCAAGACCGCCCAGTGGGGGGATTTTTATTGGGTTCCTCTGTGTTTGGGATCATGTCAATAAAAGGGTGTGATCTGGGGTCAGGGCCAGGCTCAGGTGTGGATGCTGAGGGGGTGTTGGGATGTTGGTTTGGGGTGCTCAGAGCCCTCAGAAGGAGCTGCCAGGGCCGTCCCACCCCACGGCACCTCCAGGGTATTGCCAGGCAGCCGTGAGCGACGTAGGATGTGTTTGCATCCCAGAGCATCCCAGGCTCTCCACCTCCTCTCCTCACCCGCCATTCCCACTTCATTTTCCTTCTGGCTGCTGAGTTTGGCCTGTCTTGGGGAGCCTTTCCATGGGATTAGCACTTTCTTCCCGTTCCCATTTCTCAGCTGGCTCCCAAATACCCACAAGGAAGTTTCTCCCCACTGGGATTACAGAGATCCAGTTTGGATCTGCACACTGGATACCCTGAGGCTCCCACTGGGCCGTCTCCCAGCCCGTGACTTGGATTAGTTGATCTTTACTAATATTTGCAGTAGGAACAGCATTTCACTGAGATTAACAAACTTATTGGCAGCTTTGGAGTTCGTAAATGAAGGGAAAGGCTTGGGAAAAGGGGACTGGGGATGATACACAGAGAAATGCAGTTGGGAGAATTTATCCTCTTCATTAAAAGCCACTAAGACCTTCATCTCTGGTATTTAATGTACCAAATTCAATATTCTCAACAGAGTTTGTGTATAAAAAATAGCAATATCATCTTTTGAAAGAAGGGAGGGAGGAGGGAAAGTCTGAACTGAGCCACACACATTAATAGCTTCCCCCCCCCCCTCCGAAATCTAACCTCTGGGAAATGTTTGCCAAGGAAGAACAAACTCCATGCAAGAACTGACGGATTTTCTCCCCGTGTAAGTTGTGTTTTCCTTCTACACAGAATCACAGAATGGTTTGGGTTGGAAGGGACCGTAAAGATCATCTCATTCCAGCGCCTGAATCAGGATTCCCTGGGAAGGAAAAATTAAGAATCCTTTGGAAAAGCTCTGTTGCCCTTAGCTGAGAGGTTTAAAAAACCTTGGACTATAAATGGAGAAAATAATAAGACCCACAACACCTCAAATCGAATTAATTGGAGTGGGTCAATACATTTCTGCTTCGGGATGCTGGGAACGAAGGAGGAAGGGGGGGAAAAAGAGGGATGTGGGATTCTTATGTCCTTCTCATTCAGCTGCTTTAAAAGTCTGGAAAAAATCTCCACACAACGCCCACTAAACAGAAATATGTCCTTTATTTCTTGGGAATTTCCTCCAAACTGCTTCTACTCCTGATCTCCCCATGTGAATCCACGTATTTGCCCATCAGGAAATTTCAGGAATCGCAGAGGTTGTGGAAGCAGCTGACGGCCCAGGGTGACCTCCTGCCCTGGGTCCAGGCTTGTGCCATCTTCCATCCCTGGAAGTGTCCGAGGGTTGGCAGTGTCCCCCAGGTCGGACGGAGCTTGGAGCAACCTGGCTAGTGGGAGCTGTCTCTGCCCATAGGGTTGAAGGTCCTTCCCACCCAAACCATGCCAGGATTCTGGGATTCCATGACCCCTGTGCCGTGGTCCCTTGCTGTCCCATGCTGTTCCCCAGCTTGGGATGGCTTTTCCCAGTGGGAAGCAGCCGACCCCACCGAGCTGCTCTCAGGCAGCCAGAGCTGAGCAGCGTGGGCAGATTCCAGCCCCTCCATCCTCCCCATCCCCTCATCCCAAGCACCTGGAGCTGCTCCCACTGTCACCAACCCCACGTGGGATCACCATTTCCACATGTTAGGGGCTGGCGAGGGCAGGGCACGGCCTGGCCAGTTTAAAATCCCTCCTTTTCCAGCTTTAGATCCGCATTCTGCCGCAGAACCACCCCTGGCGCAGAACGCGGAGACTGCGCCTCCGCCACCACCCAAGCAGGAGATTTCCAGCCATTCCCAGAAATACGGTGTCGGGATCCAACTCCTTTCTCCCGGAGCCCTGTGGTAAGGGCGGGTGCTGCCGAGGAGGGGTGCTGTCGGTGCCCCAGCCCCACAGCTGGCTGGCAGCGCGGTGCCAGCGCCCCGGTTCGGGAGCGGGCTGCTAAACAAGATATACACGGCATGTCAGAGCTTGGCTGCACACATCTCAGCCAATCACTCCCAAATAAATTAACCATGGCACTGCCTAATAGGATCCACCTGCTTTCTTCCCGCGCCGCTCCAGCCCCTACCTGAACCCCCCTTTGATTAAATGTCAAAAGCCTGCCTTGTGCCTGCAGATTGCACTGAAGGCGGATAACAGAAAGGTTCCTCCTGTGACTCCATAAAACTGAAATAAATTCCACTGGCATCTTGTAAATTTTTATTTTCTACAATGACTGCAGGCCCCATCTGCGACCCAGCTGTTATTAGAAGGGAAAGCGTTGGCCCTTCTGCATTACAAAACAGCATAGAACAGTAATTGCCAGTGGAAGAGATTAAGTGTAGACACTAAA
Organism: Corvus kubaryi; assembly: GCF_017639235.1. Taxonomy (NCBI): domain Eukaryota; kingdom Metazoa; phylum Chordata; class Aves; order Passeriformes; family Corvidae; genus Corvus; species Corvus kubaryi. The sequence continues at coordinate 150,554 of NW_024581039.1, forward strand.
AATGTTTACTCGCAATGAATATGCATAACGATGGGTAGGAAACAGCCCTGGAAGATTAAAAAGAGAGAAGGGTTTGTTTACAAGGCTGGGGAAAAAAAAAGAGGGGAATGTCAGTTGGCCCCAAGCCTGAAATAGGAACGAAAAACCTTTGGGCAAGGCATTAGGGAGAAAAACAGATGGTTTGTGAACCTTTTATTAGATAGAAAAATCATTAATCAAGCCCAGGCTGGAAATGGCAGGGTTTTGGGTAGTTCAGAGCCGAGTTTATTTTTTCTTAAAGCGACAGCGCGGCGCTCCCGGCGCTGCCAGCCTGCTCCGGCAGCCCTGGGAGCACATCCCACTCCAGGTCCGCGCTCCCACCACGCTGGCGTGCCGAGGAAATCCCTCAGTAGGGTTTCACATTTCAGCACCTGTTTCGCCCTGCTCGAAAAAAAGACGGAAAAGGAGAGGGAGGGGGGAAAGCGCAGCCCGGGTTATTTTTTCATGGTTGTTCCGACGCGGGGCTGAGAGGGGGGAGAAATTTAGGGAATACAACGCTCCTCAGGCAGCTTCAGGAATAAAAAGGCATTCGGCAGCCTCGGGGGGACAGACTCCCCCCAAACAGCTCCTGCTCCCCTTGATTTTGGTGCTAAAACACTAAAACTAATTAATTTTGCTGTGTAGAAATAACGTTGAGCCGCGTGGAAAGAGGGGACGCGGTCTGGTCACCCCCTCTCCTGCCGCGGGGTGGGGAGGTCTGTGCCATAGGATGCCACCATTCCATGCTGGAATACGGGGCTTTGTTCACTTGGTTCTCTCCTTCCCAGTTCCTCAGCAGCCTCCGAGCAGGGAATTTCTCCGGCATGAATAGCTCGAGGCACATGGAGTGTGTCCCGGTGTGTGGGGTCACCTCAGGGTGACACCCTGGGGTGTCACCTTGGGGTCCTCCCTGTGCTGGGACTGCAGCGTGAGCACGGGGACCGGGATAGCAGGAGCCCCGCTCTGCTGCCCCAGCGGGGGGTGACACCGAGAGCAGGCAACAGGGGACACAGGGACACGTCCCCGAGGTGGAGCAGGGTGGCAGCGTTGGCTCAGCAGAGGGACACCTGGAGTCCATCCAGCCCTGTCCCCATCCCGCTGAGCATCCCAGGTGCCCTCCAGCAAGTGGCATCAGTGTCCTCAAGTGCATCCTGTGTCCTTGGGATGCTGTCACCTTCAGCATGGCATTCCAGGGAAAATAATTCCTGATTTCTGGGGGTTTCATGCATCAGTCATTAGGAGTGACAGGAGGGAAATTAAAACCGATTAAAATTGTCTGGTTTTTAACTGGCTTTCAACACCTTGGATTGGGAGCAATGTCAAAATCCTAGCTTTCAGTTTCTGATGGTGCTTGTGGCGTTATAAACGTGGGATAAATACGCAGATTCCCGTGGAATCACCTGGAATTTGTATTTACAGCACTGAGATCACAACTTGGTCTGGGAGTGGTTGAGAAATTAAAAAATGCAAAGCTGGAAACCTTTCTCAAAACATGGAAGTCAATAAGACAACATTAGGAACGAGCCACAACATTTTTAACAGCAAACTCAGGCCCCGAAATAAAGCCAAAATCCTTCTTTGGGGAATAAAAGGGAACGGCTTCTTCCTCCAGTGTCTTTTGTACCACAGAGGAGCTGCCCACACATTTCCTAATTCTCCGACTAATAGCTGGGAGATGAACTTCCTAAAACATATGAGCTCCATCAGAGCCGAGGGAGGGAGGGAAAAGGGAGGGAAGAGGGAGGGAAAGGGGGAGAAGGGAGCGGGGGGAAGTACAAACTGATCTTTGTAAGAAAGAGTAGCTGGGATTGCAAGCCTTGCATATGTTACAGCACATCATTAATAACAGTGATCAAAAGCACGGGAACATCTCAGCAGCTGCAGCGAATTATTGGAGAAATTGGAATTTTCAAATGAGCTCACACTTAAGGAAAAAAAAGGGGGGGAAAAAAAGAGGGGGGAAAAAAAACCCGGGGGCATGGTGCACTGGGGTCAGGTCACTCAGCAGAGCCATGGGATAATCCCAAAAGATATGGAAAGGGCTGGAGGAAAAACAATTTCTGAGCAGTATTTAGGAAAAATGCGGGGGGAAAACCCCAGATTGCTTAGAGCAGCATGGAGGGACATTGGATGGAGTGTGCAGCCTGACCAGCTCCGGCTGTACATGCAGGAGCTTTTCCCTGCCGGAGACCTTATGGAGCGGCTCTGGGAATGGGGGGATCCGGCACAAGGCCGCTCCCGACTCGCTCGGTGGGATCAGCCTTGGAAGTGTCCCAGGCTGGGCTGGACGTGGCTTGGGGCAGCCTGCTCTGGTTGAAGGCGTCCCTGCCCGTGGGTGGAACGGGATGACCTGCGAGGGCCCTTCCCATTCCATGATTCCAGGCCAGAGGTGCTGCCCCACAGCTCGGGCCCTGTCCTGCCTCTTCCAGGAGATTGGAAGGAAAGGGCTTGCTCGTGCCTCCAGGGATAAATCGCTTTTCCTCTGATAAAAACTGGTGTACATCCATGGGTTTTCCGTCCCCCAGTGAACAAGGAGTGGGAGGGCTGCTGTGCTCAGGGAGCATCCACCACAATGGATGTTTTATAACGGCATTGCGCAAAGGCCAGAGATCGGCCAAGCTCGGCCCTCCTGCCAGAAGAATTCCATTCAGGACGAGATAAAGCCTTCCTGGGAAGCTGTGCATCCTGGGAGTGGCTCAGCACCGCTGGGACCGCTGAGTCCAACCACTCCCCAGCACTGCCAAGGTCACTGCTGCCGCACGTCCCCAAGTGCCCCATCCACCACCTGTGGCAGGGTGGGACAGAGCTCTTTCCACGAAGAAATCATTCCTAATATCCAACCTAAACCTGGGAAGGGCTCCTCTGGCTGTGCAGCCTGCAGGGCCCGATCCTGCCGGCTTCCAGCAGCCTTTGGAATTAATTGGCCACTGTGCCCACGGGTGGGACTGGCTGTGGAGAGAGCGGCGCTCAGCAGGAGCTGAAGGTGACGTGAGGAAACTCTTTAAAGATCGAGGTTTGATCTCGAAATAAAAGCCTTGCTCCCAAACGCCTTCCCGAGCCCCCTCCCTTCCTTGCCAAGCCATGTTTTTCTAATTCCAAGCAGCTCCGACGGCTCCGGTTACACATCTGCCTCCTGCGTGAGCTGTTGCAGCAGTAAAAGTACAGGTGTTTGGGCTTTAAAGGAGCCGTTTCCAAAAGAAACTCCGGCTGGGCCTCCTGCTCTCCCTGTTCCCAGCTGGCCCCGTTCCCGGCGCTCCCGGTGCGGCGGCGCGAGGGTTAAATGGCGGAGAAGGGCCGCTCGTGACTTCCGTGCTCTCCCATCTGCTGGGAACCCTGAAACCCATTTGTAAATGAATTTTTTACTTGGAATGCGCGCTGCCGCATCCAGCCATCCCCGCATCCCGCACAGACAGCTTGCGCTGCTGCTCCCACATGTCTCCAGCGATGGGCTCGGCTCCGGCTGATTGCAAAGGCAGGAGAATGGGATCATTAAGTATGTATGGCCATCCTGCCCGCGTGCGCTCTTCCCGCACTTTATTCCATAATTATCATCACATTAGGTTGGTAAATAATGTTGACACATGGTTCCCGAACAGCTGGAGAGTGTCCGTCTGACACCCGCACGATCCCGAGCTCAGCTCCTCGGAAAAGCAGGCCAGCTCGAGCCGCCGAGTTCCCAGCTCCGCTCCCTCGCCAGGCGCGTGCGGGATCCCTGGCACAGAGGGGGAAATCTCCTTCCCCATAAAATCCCCTCCAATAATCCATGGCTGTGATCTGAGAGCAGGGCAAGGCGCTCATTAATCATACAAGTGCCGAGCACTGATTTGCAGATTAATCTAATTAGACCTCATTTGTTTCAGGTGAAAGCCACGCTATTCCCAGCTCTGTTCCCAGCGCTATTCCCGGCCACTGCCCAGCCCGGCACATGTGGCTCCGTGTAGGAGTCAGGATCAATTACGGGATTGACTTTGCGGAGCGCGCGCCGCTCCCGTCGAGGCTCTGTCAACATTCCCATTACAAATTCAAACACTGCTTTTAAGGGATTTCTTGCTCAGCCAGAACATCAGGATGACTCCTGGCATCCAGGATCTAAGCCTGGGGTCGCTGGGTATTTAGGAAAACCACTCAACCCCTTTGGAGTCCCTCTGGGAGAGGGCAGGGAAAGGGCAAATCCGGTGGCTTGGAGCTTTGAAGAAAGGCTTTGTTTTAGGAATTTTGGTGAATTAATTTCTGGAATTAAGGTTTGCAGTGGACAGAAAAGGCAGAATGACCAATCCCTGCCAGGGGTTCGGAGCTGCTCCTTGTTTCTCAATGTCCCAGCAGGACAGCGGGAAGTGGCTCCGTGCTCCTCAAAGTGGCCACCTGCACCCTTCCAAAGTCCAGCTCCCCCTTCCCACCACAGGGAGACCCTGCCTCTCCCCAAAAGCATCGCTCCGGGACTGAGGACGTCCCTGGGAATACCGCTGTCCCCGGGAATTGCAGCACAGGCCTCAGTACACTCCATTATTGAGACTTTCATTATTCATTCTGGGGCCGAGAAAAGGGGAAAAAGGAGATGATGCTTCCAAGTGGATAACTCCTATTTTTAGCCAGAAATTGCCCTTTTGGCCCAACAGCTGGACCCTTTGGAGTAACCATGGGATTAAAGGACAAACCTGGGTGTTTAACTGACAAGGCAAAAAATGTTAATCCTGCTTGTGGGATATGGAGAGAAAAAAACCTACGGGGAATAAAACCCGGCTTCCGCTTTCTTTTCCTCGGCGTGGAGGTAAATCCGAGGGAATGGGAATATTGCAAGGCCCATAATCTTATTTACATTCGGAGCATGACTCCAGCTCCCGGTACATTGCAGACATCTGTCAGACAAACAGACACGACTCCGCAAAGATATTTCAAATGCTCTTCCCTTAAAAGCTAGGAAGCTGTTTGGGGATTTTGGCAGGATAGCTGGGATCTGACATGTCTTTTTTTCCGGCTTTTTTTCCCATTTGTTCTTTTTTTTTCCCCTGAAGCAGATGATTTCTTTGGCTTCCTACGAGCAAGCTTAAGGAATTGGGTTTGCTGGGGTATTTGTTACGAAAATTGAAGTGCTAACTCCTGGCCTGAGCTAATTTGTTGGGAATTTTCACTTGGAAGGCTCTCCTCTGCCCCTGCCATGCGCCTTCAGCTGTATTTTAAGGGATTTTCTCCTTTAAAAATGAATCGAACCTGACTCAGGTCACTCATGTGGCAGAACACAAACCAACTGTAGGTGTTCCTGTTTCATCTGCGGGGCACATGCAGGATTTCAGGGATAAAGCTGCCTTTCCAGGGGAGCTCTCCTACCCAGCGATCCCAGGAGGAGCTGCTCTGGCACACACAGCATTCCCTGTGCATTGGGAGTGCTGGGATTGTGTGGAACAAATGGCAGGGTCGAGTGGGACTTCCAAGACCCCACTTAGCTGGGCTGAGCAGGACAGAACCATCTATGTCCCAGCCCATCCCGGCGCATGCTCGGAGACTCGGTGCTGCCCAGGTCAAAGATAATCAGCGTTTCCCAAAGATAATCAGCATTTCCCTAAAGATAACCGGGACTGCGCCGCGTTGCCGAGCTCCGCTCCCAGCCTGTTTTCAGCTGCTCGACACAATATTGCTGCATAATTTGGAGTGTCTTTGGAGTGTCTCCTCTCCGGTTTTTTGGATGCGAGACTTAGCAACAGGGAAAGGTGCTAAAGAGAGACAAAACTTGTGTGGGTGGCTGGAGATTAGCCATTTGGAATTCTCTCCTTTGCTTTGTGCCACAAGCTGTTTGCCTGTTCCCACTCCAAACCCGTCCTCGGGTGCGGTGCTGACGCCTTGGTGTTCCGTGATCCCATTGTCCGTGCTCCCGCCCTGGCCTTCTCCAGCTGCTTGGTGGCTGTGGCACATCCTGGTTTCCCATGGGATGGCAGCTGGCACATCTCCACGTGGCTCTTCATGCCAGCAGTTGGTAGCCACACCACTTCGTTTGGTGGCCACACAGCATCGTCCCCTGAGAGACTCTCTCCCCCAGGGACAGAATCATGGAATTGTTAAGGTTGGAAAAGAGCTTTAAGGTCTTCAAGTCACCACTAACCCGTGTCCTCATCCCTGTGGTTTCTGAACACTTCCACGGATAGGAACTCCACCATCTAGGGCTAGACAACCCTTTCCATGGCGGAACTTCCCTAAAATCCAGCCTAAACCTCCGTTGGCACAACCTGAGGCCTCTCCCTCTGTTCCTTGGGAGACGAGGCTGATCCCACCCAGCTCCTGTGAGGGAGAAGTGGGGATGAGTTCTCTCCTTAAGGTGCTCCCATGGGAGCCCCCAGCCAAATCCAGGCCAACACCGTGGCCCAGGCCTCTGAAATTCCTGCTTTCCATGACTCCTTCATTGGTATGAAACCTGGAGCTGCTCATATTAAGCACCATTAAATATTCCCTTCATTCCCAAAGCCAAATATGAAGGGAAACACAACCAAACAGGGAGTGTATGGAAATCATTGATTCACAATATTGAAATTCCAGCTCGCCTCCAATTAGCCAGCTTCCCAATATTTGAACAGAAGACCATTTTAATGCAATTACAAACACATTTTCGGCATCGGAATTCTGTGCATAATTAGCTCCCTATTAAAGTATTTATGGAGCCCTTTTTCCATCCGAAACAGCGAAAGCCGGAGCATTTTATTCCTTACTGTTACAATAATTAACTATGCAAGGAGAACAGCATATTAATAGAGGATAATTTGTTTACATTGAAAAGAAAATTGTGCTAGATTAGCATAGCAAAAGACTATTTCCATATCCAGGCAGGAATGTTCAGGCCTAATAGCAATTTCCAGTGTAGTTAAGGAATATTATTAATAAAGTAATACAGTGTAATTCCCTTTGCCCCCGCCATATTTCACAATGTCCTTAATTACGGCTAATTCCGGCGGGACTCATTTGGGGGTTATTAAGCCGGAGACACGGGAATCTTAAATACAACCTTTGGTAATGAGGAAGATGCAAAGTTCCCGGGAATCGGGGAGTGCCGTGGAGACCGGAGGGATGGTGGCAAAGGACGGGCGGCCGAGCTGTTGGGAGAGTCCTGGGAAGCCAAGGATTGATCAGAGCAGGATGGGACTGACAAAGTCGCTCTGGGGATGGGGCTTCCTGCTCCTGATTCCAGGATTCTGGGCATGGCATCCCCATGAAGTGAACAGAATTCCAGAGACAAACATTCCCTCTGAGCACCAGAGCAGGTTCTGCCTTCCGTGAACAACCAGGATGTTTCCTGTTCCCACATTTAGGAGCGTGGCAATGCCCTGACTCCATGGGGATGCCATGCCCAGAATCCTGGAATAGTTTAGGTCGGAAAGGACCTTAAAGCTCATCCCATTCCACCCCTGCCGCGGGCAGGGACACCTTCCACTATCCCAGGTTGCTCCAAGCCCTGCCCAACCTGGCCTTGGACACTGCCAGGGATGGGATAACTCTAATAAAGATCCATCCAAATAGCTATAATAATTATCTATCCAAATTAATTCCCACTGGAAAACACGGGTGTGCACTGGTTAGCTCCACCCAAACACTAAAAAAGCAAGGAAGAGAAGGAATTGGGAGCTGGAGCACGAGGGATCTGAGAGCTGCAGCTCCCACCCCGCAGATGGTTAATATTCATATGGAGCTGGCAGCGGATCCCAAAGCCAAGCTCCGGAGCATCCGCTCGGAGCAGCTGAGCGCCGAACCCGCCGGGCTCCCGCAGAAGGATCGCAGGCTGTACCCGGAGCTGGCAGCCTCAGGCTCAGCCCCTTCCAACAGCACAGAGCCCTGGGAAAACGGGAAAGGGGAGCAGCTCCTGGGCTGGGGGCGCAGTTGCTGTGGGAAGTGGGAAATGAGGACGCTGGGAGAGCCTCAGTCCATCTGACCCCACCTTTTGGAGCCAGCAATAGGATAAGGAGGAATGGCCTGGACCTGAAGAAGCCAAGAATTCCTTCCCAGTATCCGACGTGGCGCTGCCCTCTGGCAGCTTAAAGCCATTCCCCTTGTCCTATCCCTCCATTCTCCAGCCCTTCCCACTTTCCCAAATCAACAGCTCTTCCCCCTGCAGAATTCCGAGGCCAATTCCTTTCCTTCATCTCTTTTGACATGTGCCCCATCTCTCGGAATGAGCAAGGTGTTCCTTCAGTGCAATTTTTTTGGGAAGAGCTTGGCGCCTGTTCCTGTCTGGCACGGCACAGCACAGGCTGTTGGGAGCTCGGGAGGAGGAGGCTGGATGTGGGATGCAAGTGTTTCCGTCCTGGAAGAACATGGATTCAAATGACTCCTGTGGTTTAGGATTTCTTTTTATGGGGACACAAATAGTGGCAGGTCTGGGAAATGCTGGCTTTTTATTTGGATCATCACTGCTCCGCATCCCATCAAACACCCCCCCGCACAGGAATCCTTCTGGATACCCACGTCCAGTCTCCCCTCACACAGCTTTCCACACCCCCACCATCCCCTGTAACCTGGACCCAGCGGGACGAGGGGTTGGGAAGATGCTCCCATATTCCCAAGAGCATTTTCAAATCCTTTCCCTGCTCCCTTCTCTGCTGGTGGCAGGATTTGTGGATGCAGCATTCCAAGTTGGGCTTTTTCCCCCGTTTTTCCAGGAGATGCTTTGAGCTCTGCCACTCCCTCTCGGTGCCAGGGAAAATGTGCCTCTGGCAGCAGCACTTCCCAAATGACGTTTTCCAAAGGCTCGGGAAGAGCAGCGCTGTCACACGGCACCGAGTGGCCGGCAGCAGCTCTCCATCCTGACAGCTTCTATTACCAAAAAAAGCCAGGCAGGATTATCAATCCATAATTAATGCATAGATTGGAATCGCCTCTCCCAAATCCCGGCCCGGTTCCCAACCCAGCCCCACTTGGGACGTGCCGATCCCCTCAAACAGCAACAATAAAGCCTCTGTCTTCTTGCAGGATATTTGTCATCTCTTGATCCGCTGCCAGGAAAACATGGAATTCTGGGAGAGCAAAGCTCCCAAACTGATCGCTGCTCTCCACAGCCAGTGCTTATCCAGTGGATTCCAGAAAGGAACAGGGAGGGAAGTTCAGCTCGCTGTGGAGAACCAGGTAAATACACTTCCAACAGGAGCAGCTTGGGCAGCCCAGGAATTTCCTTCCTGCGGGAATTTTGGATGAAATGAAGGCTGTAAAAGTGGGCTAAGATGGGAAATGCCACGTAAAATATTGGATCAATGTTAAGAAACTCCATCGTGTTGCACTCCAGCCCCAGGGGATGTGGTCCTGCCCCGCTGTCCCAGCAGAATTCCCGATCTTCCCCTACTGCTGGCCAGGTTGGAAATTATTATTTTGAAACCCACCCTCCTGAATAAAGCTGCTCCTTCCCCTCCCTACAAGGGCAGATTCCTACACGAAATCCCTGACGCTGCATCCCAAGCACAGGTAAGGTCCCCCTGGCACCCACTCCATGCCACATGTCCTTGGAGAGGCTCCCAGAATTCCCTGTCTAGGAACAGAGCTGAGCACCAAACACAGCGAGATCTCTGGAGTTTTTCCTGCCTCACCAATTCCTGCCTCCAACAGCTTCATGCCTTGGCTTTGGGAATCCAGATGCTGAGGATTACCTGGGATCCAGCTCACTGCAGGTGTTAAGGCAGGAATTTGAGAGGCCTGTCCAGGCAGGCAGGGAAGTAATCCCACCCTTGGTCAGGGATAATCCCTGTTCCCACCTTGGACAGTGCAGAGCTGCTGGGAGCTGGGACACGGGGTGGGGATCACAGGGCATCACTGCCACCCTGGGGGGCAACAGTCCTTAATCCTGGAAAAATCCCAGTGCCTGGGCATCCATCTCTCAGCCAGCCGGGAATCACCGGGTGGGACTCACCCTCTGGCCCTCTCCGTGCCACGGATTCCCTGGAGCTGCCCCCAGGGTGGGAACACAGCCACCAAAACAACCCAGGACACTGAGATTCCAACCAAAAATATCCAGGGATTCTTGGAAAGCTGTTTCTCCGGGGCAGGCAGAGGAAAACCAAGTCAGCAGCGGCCGTAAATCCTCAGGAAGCCGTAAATTAAAATTAAGAAGTTCAAATATGATCTGAAATCATTTAATCCGGGTGATGGATGTCCCTTCTCCGATGCCGTTATTTACGGACGCTCCCGTTTATTGCTCCTTGGACTTTTTTAATTACTGGATTCCCAAAATTCAATTACCGACCCCAGCAGATCTTCCAGGCAACAGAATTGTAAATAAAAGAAACCCAATTAATAATGTGCTTAGTCCAGCAAAGCTAAATCAAAGCTGGAAACTTGCTGCAGGGAGGAAAACTCCTCGGGAAGATCCCGGGGGATGGATGGGGAGAGCCCAGGTGCTGCTGGGATGGTTGGACACTCCCCAGCTCCTACCACAGCCCCTACTGGGGTTACTGATCGTGGGTTTATACTCTCAAAAACTATTAGGGAGCACAGGAAATGGGGGAAGCAGGTTTCCACTTAAAGCCAGGCATGTTTCATCCCAAATACTTTGTGTTTTCACCTCGTTCTGTCAACAAACTTTGCCATAATTGAAAACTCAGGAATGTTGTTCCAAAAATATTTTTGTTTGTAAATGATATTTTCTTGTCCTCTCTGGAAATACACAGCCGGAGGCTGTAGATGAATAAGCCCTGTGGGATAGGATGTGATTCCAAAAGAAAACCTGGATATAATGTTTTAAAATGGGAATAATATATTTTTTTTACAGTTGCATTCACACAAAGGGCAGAATTTAATATCACAGGGGAAAATACAATCCCAGACTCTTGGGACCTGGGCAAACTTGGAAGCATGAAAGGTGGGAATTTTTGCTTGGCAGAACCAGGATGGGGATCGTTCCCTCCGAGCCTGGCTTTGCCATTCCCACTCTTGAAAGGGATTTCTTCTTTTTCCCATTTCCAGCCTCATTCCCGAGGGACAAACCCAACCAGGGAAGGGCTGAGGTTTCCCAGGATGAGAGCTCAGCATTTTATGGCATCCCTTCCCTCTGCTGCCCATCCAGGTGCCCAAATCCCTGAATTCCCGGTGCAGCTGGATTGGAGGGTGTCCGGCTGGGCAGCCTGGGTGCCTTTCCATATTCCCCTTTATTAATGGGAGTCATCTGGCTGAATCCCAGCACAATTCCCACCACAGCTCCATCTGCTCCTGGGGATTCGGGAACGCTGCGTGTCGCAAGGTGCGGAGCAGCTTAATTAGGATGGAAACTTCATTAACAGTTCCTAACTAATGGCTATCATTAAGCCAGCTCTGCTCCGAAAGGGGGATGGCTCCGGGACCCTGCCAGGGAAAACATATGGAGCCAAACAGGCACAGTCAGCAAAGAGGTGGCGGCAGCTCCCAGCCGGACGTCCCAGAGGGATGGGACGGGAGAGCGGAGCGAGCTGGGTGAAGGGCACATTCCAGAGGGCTCGGCCACAGGAGACGTCTGGAAGGACAAGGGAAGGGCTGGATGGAGGGTGGGGGGTCCAGCCCCCCCTCAGAGAAACTTTAGCTTGGAAGGATCTTAAGGATCCTCTCAGCCCAGCCCTTGCCATGGCAGGGACACCTTCCACGGTCCCAGGGTGCTCCGAGCCCTTCCAGCCTGGCCTGGGACACTGCCAGGGATCCAGGGGCAGCCACAGCTGCTCTGGGCACCCTGTGCCAGGGCCTGCCCACCCTCACAGACAGCAATTCCTTCCCAATATCCCATCCAGCCCTGCCCTCTGGCAGTGGGAAGCCATTCCCTGTGTCCTGTCCCTCCAGGCCTTGTCCCCAGTCCCTCTGCAGCTCTCCTGGAGCCCCTTTAGGCCCTGCAGCGGGCTCTGAGCTCTCCCTGGAGCCTTCCCTTCTCCAGGGGAACCCCCCCAGCTCTCGCAGCCCGGCTCCAGAGCAGAGGGGCTCCAGCCCTGGGAGCAGCTCCGGGGCCTCCTCTGGACTCACTCCAGCTGAACCCGAGCTCCCCCTGCGCTGGATCCCCATCTTTAATCCCAAAATGTAAAGCAAGATCTCTTCCCTTGCATGTTGCACCCCACAAACCCAGGTGCTTCCAAGGAAAAGACCCAGCAAAAGTGACTTTGGAACAAGAGTTTGAGGATGTCTGAGGGCGGCCAGGGGGGTTATGGCAGAACTTTCTTTGTGTTTCCATCAAAACCATTCCAGATGGTGCTGTAGAGGAATTCCCACCCGGACCAGATGCGGGATAGTCTGGACTTGTTCTGTGGCATAGAGGGAAAAACTTGTTGCAGGAAAATAAAAACAACTCCAAATGAAGGATTTATTGACAAAAAGTGAAATTACAAAGGTGCTGCCTGGCTGGAGAAAGGAATTAAACCTTATTTACACTGGAAAAGGAGGAATTAGTGCAGTTCAGTCCCTGTGCCAGGCCAGGAGTGAGGGATAAGGGGAAATAGAGACAAGAGGGATCTATTATTAAATTAAAATCACTTAATTACTGCAAATGTTAAATATGCACTTTCCTGGCATTTCGAGGATGTTTTTCCCTCAAATTGCAATGAATTGTCCACTCGGAATTCCCCCTCCTTCGGCAGCGGGTAAATGTCAGCCCTAAATTAAAGTTAACTGGGATCTGCTCCACTTCGGAAAAAAAGATTTAATTAGAATCAATAAAGCACCTTTTATTGGAGTTTTCCAAACACACGGAACCTGAAACCTTCCGAGGTTTTCACAGGTTGGGGTCAAAGGGGAGCACCTGGACGTGGAACCCCGGGAATGCTGGCACCCAGCACCTCTCCCTGGGAGCGGGACCGGTGCCTGGGCGGGATGAAATCCATAAATCCCGTTGATTTAGCCCAGATGAGCGATGCATCCCTGCTCCTTTGGTCTTGCTGGGGGTTTTTGGATGGGCTCCATCCGAGCTGGGAGGTAAAAACGCTCCCAGTTCAATCCCTATTTTTAACTGCAGTGTTCCCCCAGTTGGAAGGGATGAACAGCCCTGGAATTCCCAAATATATCAATTATCAAGGCTCTGCTGCCTCATCCCTGGCAGTGCTCAAGGCCGGGGCTTGGAGCAGGTTGGGGAAGACGTTCCTGCGCGCTGGGGACGGGCTGCAAACCTCTGCCAGCCCAGCCCGCTGCAGGATTTGATAATTCCAGGACTCCGTGACTCGGCGGCTTGTTCCCATTTCCAGTTTAATTTCCCTGAGCCACACGAGTCCCGTGCCCCCAATCAGCACGGCGTGCGAGTGATGATTTTAGAGGCCTTTTTCCAGTGCGTGCGCTCGGATCAAGATGGAAAATGCATTTCATATCCCCCGACTCCCGAAAATAGAGACAAAAGCCACGGCAGTGTCAGATTGCTTGGAATTAGTTGTAATTTGATTAGGAATCTCCCAGCAGGCTCCCCGAGCACACAGAGATCAGCGGGAATTAATGCCGTGATCAATTAGATCGGAATTGTTTGGCCAGCGCCGAGCAATACCACGGGCTCGGATTTTCCGGGAGTTCTTGCCTTAATCCTCTTGTTCGCCGGCTCCTTAGGAGGAGGCACAAAAGCTCCTAAATTAGGACAAGGATATTGCACATTGGGGAAAAATCCCGCTGCGGATTACGGAGAAATCCAGGGGGGGATTCTCCTCCAGCGCAGCCCAGGGGAGGGAGCAGATCCCAAATTCCTCCCAAAGGAGCTGCATTCCCTCACAATCCCACTGAAACAGCTCCTCCGCTCCTGATTAATTGTCTGGCCTCATCTCTGTGGGATTCCAGATTATTTGAGTCAAACTTAATTAATTTCCTGTGTTTGAGTCAGAATTTTTTTAGTTTTCAATTAAATTCCCATTTTCAGGTAGAAATCCATACATTCATAACATTTCCCAGTGGCTGGGGCTGGAGTCCAGGAGAGCTTTCCCTGGTGCCACATGGTCCCAGCTTCATGATCCCACTGATGGCCAGGCTGGATCCACACTGGGATCATCCCAAATCCCAGCACTAGCTCTGTCCAGCTGGAATTTTATTCTTTTCTCGGAGTTTTTGAAGACGAAGAATTACAGAATCCCAGAAAAATTTGGGTTGGAAGAGATCCCTTGCCATGGGCAGGGACCCCTTCCACTATCCCCATCCAGCCTGGCCTTGGACACTGCCAGGGATCCAGGGGCAGCCACAGCTGCTCTGGGCACCCTGTGCCAGGGCCTGCCCACCCTCACAGACAGCAATTCCTTCCCAATATCCCATCCATCCCTGCCCTCTGGCAGTGTGAAGCCATTCCCTGTGTCCTGTCCCTCCATGCCTTGTCCCCAGTCCTTCTGCAGCTCTCCTGGAGCCCCTTTAGGCCCTGCAAGGGGCTCTGAGCTCCCCCTGGAGCCTTCCCTTCTCCAGGGGAACCCCCCCAGCTCTCCCAGCCCAGCTTCAGGGCAGAGGGGCTCCAGCCCTGGGAGCAGCCCCATGGTCTCGATGGAAATCCCACCCTGTCCCTCTTGGCCACTGGAATAACTCAGGAGCTGATTTGTAACTGGGCAAAGAGGATCAGTTTGAGCCCCCCTTTCCACACTTCACTCCATGAGCTGCTCTTGCAGGAAACAGTGGGATTTATGGTGCCAAATTCCCATTTGCAGCAGCGGTCAGGAACCGGCACGGCGGGAAGGCTCAGCCCGGATTCACACCTGCGCTCCGCCGGGATCCGCGCCGCAACCCCGCAAGGTGCCAGGAGCCAGGGGCGCCAGGAGCCAAGGTAAAAGCGCACGGCACGGCGGGAATTGCCTTCCAGTGTAGTACATGAGAAATCTGTAAATAATTCATGGCAATTTATTATTCCAAGAGTAATTCCGACCCAGGCCAAAGGCAGGCGGCTGAAGCCCGGAGGAATTTCCCTCCGAACCACTACACGTGTCAGGCTGGGAGCCGAGGGATGAATATTTTAAGGACAACGACTTCTTTTTCCCGTTTTTCCCTGGATGTGCCGCCAGGACTAACCCAAGCTCCTGCTTTGCACTTTGGGAGGCACTGTGACACTCGCTCCCAGCTGGAAAAAACTGTCCCAATGTGCTTAAAATTCCTCAGGAAATGGGATTTCCCTACCTCTCCTTATTTTTGGATGCTCTGCTCCAGTTTTCAAAATTCCCTCTCTGACATTTCCTATTTCCTGAGCTGATATCCCAGATTATCTATCCTGGGATGGAATTTGCCACTTCCTGCCTGGTCCAAACTCCCTCTCCAGCTCTCTGGAATTGCAGCAGGACAAGCAGTGGACAATCCAGATCCCCCTCATACAAGGAGCTGGAATTTTGACAGGACGCAAGGAAACAGCCTCAGGCTGTGCCAGGGGAGGGTCAGGTGGGACAGCAGGAGGAGTTTCTCAAGGGAAAGGATTCTTGGTATGGGCTGTCCCGGGAAGTTTGGAGGTGTCCAAGGAACGCCTGGACAAGGTGGGGATCGGTCACAGGTTGGAGTCCGTGATCCTGGAGGTGTTTCCAAGCTCCCTGATCCCAGCATTCTGTGATTCCATGGCGAAGAGGTTCCCCTGAGGAAGGTGCTTGGCCAAAGCCCCAGGTGGGCAGGAGCAGGAGCTGAACTCTGCTTCCTTTCCCAGGTAATCCCCTGGCAGGGGGAGCGAGCCCCTGGCAGGCAGCCCCGGAGCCGCTTCTCCTCCCTTTGTGTCCCTCATTTGTTGCTGTGCATATTGAGCCATTCCAGCAGGAAATTGCATTTGCATCTTGTGTGGCACAAGCATGTTGTGAATATCATAAAAACACATATGGTCATAAAGGCTGGGAGAGAAGGCGATAAAAGTGACATTTAGGGAACAGCTTTGGGAAAGGCAAAACATGTTCAGGGAGCTGCTTTCGTGCAGCTCCTCCCCGCGAAAGATTCTGGGCTCTCACTTTAGAAGCTTTTGCAGCAAACTTCTTAATTTTGTGGCAAACTTCTTAATTTTTTGTGCAAACTTCCCTTTGTACAAACTTCTTTTTTTCCAAACTTCCTTTTTACACACTTCCTAATTTGTCTTGTCTAATCCTCTTCATTTTCTTTCCTAATATCTTCGTTTTTTTCCCAAACTTCCTAATTTTTTTCCCTAATTATTTTTGTACAAACTACCTAATTAATGTATTCACTTACTCATTTCAAACTTGAGAATTTTTCCTTTTGAGCTTGAACCTCCTGGAAGCAACTCAGGAGCCCAGCAGCCTTTCCCAACAGTCGCGTTTTCCACGTGTTTCCCAGGTGTGGGACAGATTTTGTGGCAGTTTTAAGTGCAACTCTTTGGGATATTGGATGGAACAATATTTTGGGATGTTTGGCGATGGGATTTCATCGCTTGGCCATCAGGAGGTTCATTGTAGAGGCTGGTTTGGATGGGAATATCCCTGAATCCAGCCTTTTCCTGGCTGAGTTGGGTTTGTGCCGGAATTCTGGATAGCAGAAGTCTGTGGACATCCTGAAATATTAACTTTCAACAAGGAAAACTAAACAACTGGGAAAAGATTCTCATCACAGGTCAGAGGTCCCGGATGGAAAAGCAGGAAATCGTTCCCACAAATAAAGCTCACAGAAAACTGTCCTCTCCATAGCTATTCCCGAATTTTTTCCCTCTCTTTACTCTCCCCGGGTCAGGGTTAACAACTCCCTGTCAGGAACAGCCGTGGATCATGCCAGAGCTGCCAGCGGCATGGTTCTGCACAGCCAGCTCCATCCGCATCCCCTTGGAGCTGCTTTTCCAACCCTCCTGGTCCAAGGGAACATCTCGGGCAGGATTCCTGCGAGTCCTTGCCGTGTGCTCCCAGCAGGGAATTCATTCCAATTTTCCAGGGCTGTAAACTGCAACCCTTTTATCTGGAGCCTTTAGCAGGCTCTGTGACAGCAGATCCGATGGGAGCGTGCTATGCCATAAATCCTCCCAAAATGTTCCTTTCCACAGAAATTATGGGGCTGATTCATGCTCCAAAGGCGGATTTTCAGCCCTTGCCAAGTCGCCATCGCTCCCTTCTGCTTGGAATGATCAGGAGAAGTGTCTACCAAGGGAAGGAGGAGGAGGAGAAGGAGGAAGCCTTACAGGCAGCTCCAAATCTCCTGGTTTCCCAGAGGATTTCACTTCCATGCAGCTGTGGACTGCGCTTCCAACCGCTCCATGTGGAGCTTCCAAAGATGCCTGGATTTCATTCTGCTCCATGCAGAGGAGTTTCCTTTCCCTGCTTTCATAGGGGTTGTGCAAATCGGGAACGGGCACCTCTGTCCTGTGTCCCACCGCGTCCCCACGCTGGCCCCGCTCGGGGACTCCTGCTGCGCTCCAGGGGGCCTCCAGGCTGGAGAAGGGAAGGATCCAGGGACACAGAGCCCTTCCCAGTGCTTAGAGGGGCTCCAGGAGAGCTGGAGAGGGGCTTTGGTTTCCGTCAGTTTAACCGGCGTCATTCCAGGTTCATGGTCACTGCCCCCATCCCTCCCCTCCTGCTGCAGGAATCACCCGGACAAGGTGAATCCCTGTTATTCCCACTTCTGGCTTCCCTAGCCGCCGGCAGGCTGGAGCAAGGATAAATTCCCCCCACACGCACTTCCCTGGCCCCCCGCCGAGCAGCTGGCGCTGCGCAGAGACTCTGGGGAAAGAGGGGGAGCTGCAGGGTTTGGGAATTCGCAGCCTGACAAAGTTGTGACTTGCAGAAGAAGCACAAGGTAAGGGAGGGAAGAAGCCTCCCTGCCTGCGCCAGCCGCCTTTTCCCGGCAGCTCCCATCCCGGTGTAATTCTTCCCCCTAGTTTCCAGTCATGGAATAGTTGCCATTCAAGCGAGAGCTGCTGCAGAGCCTCGGAGAAGCCGGGCTGGGGGAAAGGAGCTGGAAAAGGACTCGCAGGAGAGGAGGAAGGCTGGAGGATGGGACAGAGATGCCACAGATGTCCCGGGAGCTACGTGCATCCATCCACTGCTGGGATTCACTTCCCAGCAGCTCAATGGAGGCGATTGTTGCTTTTCCCTAAAGCGAAGCAGCTCCCGAACCCCCACGGAGCGGCCTCTCCCAGCTCCGACCCCGCCAGCGCCCTCCGTCCCCGCGGAGCGGGAGGAAGAGGGGCAGCAGGAGTCGGGAGCTGGGGAGCAGCGCCCGGAAACAACAGGGTTTGCAGAGTGGGAAGGGGGTGGAGGGCAGAGCTGAAGCCCTTCCAGCCTCCAGGCAGGACCAGTGGCAGGACGGACTCCCCGCTATCCAGAGCCACTCGGATCCCATGGAGTCACTCTTCCAACAGCCTCCGCCACTCCACATTCCCACTGCGCAGGCTGGCTTGTGCTTCCACTCTCCTTTCAGATGGAGATGAGAGCTGCTCCTCCCTGCCTTCACACAGGTGTCACATTTGTTGCCGAGCACCCGTAATTTTGGGAAGAGTGTTTGTACTGCAAATGGAAAGCTGTCATTCCCGGCGCCTCCCTTCCCGCCTAATTACAGGAGCCACTGGAGCTGGAGCTTCCACGTCTCCCAGTTAAACTGTGATGCTGCTTCCATTAAAACTAACGCGGATCAGAAATTCCGTAAGCACAGTTTCCCCCTTTCTCTCTCAAATTCCGGCAGGCTCCAAGCTCCTTCCTTCCATCCTAATAAACCATCCAAATGATACAGGAAGTGGAACATTAAGCCCCTGTTTTAGCAAATCACCGTCTCCTGAGGCGTTTGGGAGTGGCATAGGTGTTGTTTGAAAACTAGCGTGGGTTAAGCGGGAAGGAGGAAGAGCAAGAGCTGGAGAGGGGTTTGGTGTGATGCTGCACTGCAAGGAGATGTTCCATTGGACAGAGACACCATTCCAGTATCCACAAACCCCAGGAGCTGGGTTTGGTTCCTGTTCCCCTTCCCGGTGGGGCAGGAATCAGATGGAATGTGCTACAATGAACCCTCCGGAGGGCAGCGAACCCAGAGCTTCTGGATCTAATTCATGTTCCACAGAGATTTCTGCAGGTGTGAGCTCCAGGCAGGAGCTGGGCAACCAAAGGGATGAGGATGAAAGGCTCCTCTGTGCCCTTTCCCTGTGCCCACATCCACGGCACTGCAGACGCGAGTGGGAGAGTCCGAGCCCATTCCTGTGGCACAGCCACATCCATTTTTAACACAGGCCTTCTGTGCTCTTCTTTTTCCAGCTCCGTCGCTCCAAACAGAGCGAAAGATGTTCCGGGCTTAGTGGGATTAAAAAACAAAGTCCGGCCCAAATATCCTGGCAGCCACGGCGGCACTTCCCTAAAACTGCCTGCCACGGGCAGTGCTGGAATGGAGTTGGGATTTAATGGCAAGCAACCCCACAAAATGGAGCTGAAAAAACACAGCAACCCTGAGCCATCATTTCGGGAGCATCACAAATGGATGGAGAGGGAAGCTCCCCACGGCACATGGAGAGGCAGATGTGGATGGGGATGGAAGCTCCCATTCCAGGCGGGGAGGGGCGGGATGACCACGGGCAGGAAGATGGAGATCCAGGACTCCAAAGCTGCTGCTTGGCTCTTCCCATGCTCACTGAGTTCCCAGTGCCTTTTGCTGCTGCTCATAAGCAAAAGTCTCTCAATTGCTGTTCCAGGATTGGAAATTGGAATCAGAGAAAGAGGAATGGGATGAAAATGAGATGAGAGAAAAAGAGAGAAATGGTGCTTTGGAAGCCTGTTCAAGTGTGTGATCTCCTGTGCTGTTTGTACTGAGAGAATAAATCCGTGCTGCATTCCAGGCTTGGGGAGTGGGGCGGGAAACACCCCCCCTCCCTGGGCATGGAAAAGATTTCTCCATGGAAAGGGTGCTCAGGCCTTGGCAGGGGCTGCCCAGGGACGTTTGGGGTCCCCATCCCTGGAGGGGTCCAAGGAAGGCCTGGACGTGGCACTCAGTGCTCTGGGCTGGGGACAAGGTGGGGACTGGGCACAGCTTGGACAAGATGGTCTTGGAGGTCTTTTCCAACTGAACCCACTCTGGGATTCTGGGATGCTCATGTCCAGCCCTCAGCCGAAGAACAGGCACTGTGTTCAGGCAGTTCACATGATCCGTGGGGAAGATTCCAATGTTTTCATTGAGGGACTGCGAATTCCTGTTGTGTTTTGTTTGTTTTGCCCTTTCCCAGAGCAATATTGTTTTTCCCTGGTGTCTCAGGAACTTCTCCTGGCCATCTGCACCATTCCCTTTCCCGCTTATCTGCCAAAGCCCTTTGGATTTTTCTAAGCCCAGCCACACGCTGCCAGCCAGATTTGCTTTGTGTTCCTGGGGAAAACCCAGTGGCAGCAGCGTTCCCGGGATGGCCGGGGCTCGGGAGGGGACGGAAGCACAAGGAGCGAGCCTCCATCCAGCCCCATCCTGACAATGCTCCCTCAGAGGCTCATAATGAAGCCATTGAGAAGTCGGAGTTATTTGGAAAGCGGGGAGGAATCTGCGCATGTTGGGGTTGAGTCACGCCTTGGCAGCCACCACCCCAGCACAGATTTCCTTTTTTTTAAGTCCTCTTTTCTTTTCCAGATCCAGGGACAAGGGACCTTTATCAGCTCTAACTTCATCTCCGCCCCGGAATAGCTGCAGCCGGCCCAGTCCTGCCAGAGGAAACTTCCAGAAGGTCTTCATTTGGACACTTGGAGCTTCCAGTGGCTGCACTCTCCTCCCAGTTGGAAATTCGTCCCCAAGCCTGCTTATCTCCAGCCTGAAATTCTTTGGCTGCAGCTTCTCCCATGGATGTCAGTGCCTTCCTGCCTGCAGGATTAAGGGATCCATTCCAATCGCTCCATTGGCAGGTGTGTGAAAGCCTCTGGTTTCCTGTACCTTTTCCTGCTCTTTCTGATAAAATAACAGGTTTTCCTTATGGCATTTTGGTGCTCTGGTGTTGTCCAGAGGAGAACACACCACATATTCCTTGATCCTTTCCTTGGCTCCACAATGTCCACACTCAGGTCCTGCCTAGCCTGGATGGACCAGAAGGGAAAAAGGCTCCATCCAAAGCACCCTCAGGCATTGGGTGCTCCAGGCATCCTGCATCCCCCAGCTCCTGGGGTTCCAGGGCACTGCACCCTCAGGCACTGGGTGCTCCAGGGATCCTGCATCCCCCAGCTCCCGGGGTTCCAGGGCACTGCACCCTCAGGCATTGGGTGCTCCAGGCATCCTGCATCCCCCAGCTCCCGGGGGCCTGGGGCATCTCCCACCCCTACTCCAGCGCCGTCCCCACCGAGGTAAGGCAGCTCCCTCCATCCTGTGTTGTCCCACACGGACACAAGCTCAATGGGAAAGCTCCTCTTTTTCCTCAGCGGGAATGTGGGAGCCTCCAGCGTGGCAGGCATGCCCTGGACACGGCCCCAGCTGGACGTCGAGCCCCGAATCCTGCACTGCCTGCAAGTGGGAATTGTGGCCATGGAGAAGTTGCGGGCCGGGCGTGGGGAGTGCGGGAGCTGGCGGGCATTGTTGTGGAAGTGCGGATGGGATCAGGCACAGATGGGAGACACGGAGCTGTCAGAATGAGCCTGGATTGGGAAATGTTATAATTGGGATGGTAAACAAGTTCACAAGGACCCTATTGAGGCAAGGCATTGCCATGGTAACCGCCCAGAAAAGTCTGGGAATGAGGAAGGGATCGATACGTGGGGGCAGCCGAGGGAAGGGGCCGCGGGTGCTCCAGGGGTCCCTTCCCAGCGCCGGGGGCAGGGAATGAGGGCTCTGGAATGTGCTCCAACCCTGTCCCGCTCTCTGGGGAAACACTGCTGCTCCAGGCTGTGAGCTTTTCTGGGATGAGCACACCGGGATGGGATCCTGTGCTCGCACAGTGGGCTGGGCCTTTCCTGCCGTTTGACAGAGGGTTGGGAAATCCTGGTTCTGCTGCAGGGACCTCTTCCATCAGTCCATAGGATCCACTTCCCAGTCCGAGCAGGACTGGAGCTCTCTGGCACATCCTCGATGCGGCCAGGGCAGGATGGGCCCTCCCACACCCCATCCCCAGGAGGGGGTCACCTCTCCAAGGCTGCCAGAGCTCAAGGCACAGGGTGGGATTTTGGGGTGCCCCGTGCAGGGCCAGGAGCTGGACTCGTGATCCAGGTGGGCCCTTTCCACCTCAGGAAATCCTAGGATCCTATCAAGCTGGGAGCAGCATGGAGAGCAATCCCTGCTCCCGCTGCAGCCCACATCTCCCTGCTCCGGCCTTTCCCAGTGTTAGGGTGAGAAGCTGGATGTGAGGAAACAAGAAAGTAAAAAGTCCTGTAATAAAACCAAGCTTAGCAACTTTATCCTCCAAAATAATATTTTTAAAGCCTTATTTTATTAATCATCTACTTGTCCTTAATGGGATAATACTCCACATCCCAAGATGGACGCAGCAATTTTCCTCACTCCAATAAAACGATAAAATTTGTTTATAGGCCAAAAGAAATGCTAAGGGCCCAGGGCCACTGAAACCCTCAGAACAAATCTTTTTTAAGTGGCAGGGCTGCAGCCCAGGGCAAGGGGCACCAGAAGGAGTTGGACATCCTCAAATCATCAGGAATGGAATTTGGAATCCGTCTGCTGAGCTGAGGTGGGCCTGGGCTGCCTTCCTTCTGTGGCTGAAT
This sequence comes from Corvus kubaryi, assembly GCF_017639235.1. NCBI lineage: Eukaryota > Metazoa > Chordata > Aves > Passeriformes > Corvidae > Corvus > Corvus kubaryi. The sequence goes on from NW_024581039.1 coordinate 173,050, forward strand.
CAGGGAAAAAATAGGATTTTGTTCTCTGGGATTACTTCAGACAGCAAAGGTTTGATTGGGAAGTGAACCCTGAGTTTGCAATCCGAATCCCAGCATTATTCCAATTGGAAAAGAGCTTCGGGATTATGGAGTCCAACCTGTGCCCGGTCCCCACCTTGTCACCAGTCCAGAGCACCGAGTGCCACCTCCAGGCTTTCCTTGGACTTGGCCTGGGATGGGAACTCCAAATGTGCCTGAGCACCCTTCCCACATCCTCAGTAGCGCCTCTGCTTCGCCCATGGAATTCTGTCCCATTACCTGACATGCCCAGCTGAAAGAAGCTGTAGGAGCTGCTCGAACCCTTAACAGGTGTCCAAGTCCTGCCTCTGTTGGGTGGCAGCCGGGAATGCAGAGCCTGGATCCCGGCGCTGGAACAGCCCTGGGCTCAGCAGCGCTCCCAGATTTCTCACCCTCTGGGACGAGATGTCTCCCAGGACTTGCACAGCTTATTTGGGAAGAGGCCCTTGAAATCCATCTGCTTCCTTCCTGGGAATCAGTGGGATTGAAGCAGGGAGGTTGGACTTTTCCAGGAGCCCAGGGAGCACATGTGGGCACGGTGCTGTTCAGCCAAGCACTGCGAGCCCAGGTTTTTCCATCCCTCTCTGAGCTGCACGGCAGCACTATCCATCATTTTTCCAGTGGCTGCAATCCCTTTCAATCCCAGTGAATTGCTGGGACAGATCTTTAATAATAACCAGCCACCAAGACCTGGGAGATTTCATTTATTCTGGCATGATCCACACATTTCCCAACTCGTGCGGGACCATATGGAGCTCTCTGTGGAATTTGGAGGAGTTACTGGGGTGAAACAAGGAGGAATTTTGTTCCTCATCCTCTTCAATTATGCCATGGATTGGATCGTGCAGCAAACTCTGAGAGCTCATCTGGGCACAGCAATCAGCCCCCAGGAGCCATCGCCGAGCTGGGCTGTGCCAGGAAACACTCAGAGCGAAAACACCGCTGGGAGCCGAGCCCTGGAGAGAATCGCTGGGGCTCAACACTCCCCTAAAGCTGGGAGTGGGAACGGAGCCCTCAGTCTGTCACCTGCAGGCAGGAAAAGGCTTTGGGAAGGTCGGGTTTGGGCAGTGGGATAGAGGGGGAGATGACATCAGATCGACTCCTTCTGGATTTTACGCTTTGCCATCATTTACCTGGGAAATGAAGGAAGCTGGTGCCCAGAATTCCTGTGGAGATGGATTGTTCAACCCCAGCAGTGAGCAGGGTGGAACCATAATGGTCCCAATGCCCAGACGCTGAGGCCACATTTACACAGAATCATGGAGTGCTTTGGGATGGGAGGGACCCTAAAGCACATCCAGTTTCACGGGCAGGGACACCTTCCCCTATTCCACGTTGCTCCAAGCCCCGCCCAACCTGGCCTGGGACACCTCCAGGGATGGGGAGTCCCCAGCCTCTCTGGCCAGCCCACATCCAAACTTCTGTGCCTCTATTAACCCTTTCCCAAAACCCCCCTGATAAATAGACTCCAAGTGAACAAAAAATCCCCTTTTTGGTGCCTGAGGACTAATGGAACATGACATTTATTATTCCAGAGAGGTGCCAAAGGAATCAAGACGTTGATTCCGTGTGAGCAGGCAGAGTGTGATCCCAGCTCCTGCCTCTCCGAGCCATCAATAATAGAGCGGTTCCCATTCCCATTCCATTATGGCTAATAATGAGTTATGGATAAAGCCACCACGTCCTGTGGAAAAAGCAAGATCTGGGTTGATTATTAGAGGCTCAAATCAAGAGATTGATGCCCAGAGCCAGCCTAATTAGCAGGAGTCTATTGGAGAGGAAGCTGAGCATGCTGCTCCAGCACTGCCAAATGAAATTAAGGCCCAATTATTGATAAATGAAGAGTGGTTTGTGCTGGAGCCTGGCCTGGAGTCGAGGAAACGCATCTGTCACTTGGCCTGCCCGGGAGTCACTCATGTGTGACACGGCATCCTGTGCGTTCCCGCTGCAGCTGGAGCTCGGGAGCCGAAGCAGGGCTGGCAGGTGCCATTCCCGCCTGGAACGGGGGCACACGGAGAGCTGTCCCAGACTGGTTCCTGGGGAAAGCGCTGTGTTCCTTACCTGCTCCATGGTTTTCCAGTTAGCGGTTTCCTGGTGGGGACACACAAACCACTGGTGCCCAGTGCCCTCCTGGGACTGCACTGTTGCCATAAAAATGGGCAGCGGAGCTGTTTGAAATCCCTCACTTGCCCGGCCTCTGAGGCCCACGAATTCCATAAATGAATGAGGTGGGTGGGGTCGGGAAGTGACCCCTTTTCATAAACCTGCCGTTGGAGCAAGAGCTTATGCAGTCTGTGGTGAAAGGCAAATGGAAACCGAACACCAGTGAGGTGAGGAGATGGCAGCGTGGGCACGACCGCTCCCACGGCAGCGCGGTGCCTTCGGCTGGGAGGCCGATTTGTCCTGCCACACTGAGGTGGGATTGAAAGTTCATGGAATTTCATCCTCACCTGCTGGGGAGAACTGGACAGAAATGTCACCTGCGAGCACTGAGAGTTTTCCAGGAGATCTGAGGCAAAGGGAGGCCAGGGGTGACATCCAGGAATGAAAAGGAGAGGTTTAGATGGGATATTGGGAAGGAATTCCTGGCTGTGAGGGTGGGGAGGCCCTGGCACAGGGTGTCCAGAGCAGCTGTGGCTGCCCCTGGATCCCTGGAAGTGTCCAAGGCCAGGCTGGACAGGGCTTGGAGCAACCTGGTCATGGGGTGGAGTGAGCTGATCCTTAAAATCCCTTCCAGCCTAAAGCATTCCATGATTCCACATGGATTCAAACAGCCGTGGCCAAGGTCTCGGCTTCAGAGGTCCCAAAATACCCCTGAGGATCTGAGGCTCGGCTCGGCGACACGTCGGGATCACGCCGTGGGAAGCGCCTTTTCTCGGCAGGCACCTGAGAACGCGGTCGGAAATAGGCTGCTCGTTGTCACAGGTGTCACCGCTTCCCTGCTTCCCAAGGACCCCGCGTCTTTTAATACCCAAACATTTTTGGAAATCTGCCCCCATTTTAAGTAGGGCAGGAAATGTCTGTGCATCTGAAAGAGCTGCAGATCCTCTCTCGAGACAAGGAGTCGAGTTTCCAGAGGCACCGGGTGATTCCTGTTCCTCAGTCCCATTTAACCGAGGCTGGGCCTGGGTCCTGGCTTTGCACGGGGGTTTGCCGTGGGGTTGTCCCTGCTCACCACTGAGCACCGGGCTCTGCTCCAGCTCCTGTGGAGAGCCCTGGGAGTGGGGAGGTGCCAGTGCACAGGTGGTGCATGCTGCATCCCTGGAAGTGCTCAAAGCCGGGTTGGACAAGGCTCGGAGCAGCCTGCGCTGGGGAAGGTGTTGGAACTGATGGGGTTTAAGGTCCCTTCCAACCTAAATCATTCCATGATAAATCCTCTCAGTGCTAAATGAAGGTGGGACTCTGGTGGGCTTCTCCACTGGGACACTTGGATTTCCCTTGGATTTGGCACATGAACCTTTCCCTTCCCTTCCAAAGAATCCAACTCATTCCTCACTCTCCAAACGAGGTACTGATAGAATTTGCTACCCTGGATTTAAAGCGTTCCCATGTAAGATCGAATCAATCTTTTCTGGAACAAGTTTTTCCTCCTGACATTTCTCCTGGTCCCTCCGAACCGGAGAAATTATCCCGAGCTGCTATTTGATGGATACCTCTCCCTCTGGTGCAGCACCGGGCCTGCAATCTAAGCTACATCTCGAATATTAAAAATAACAATGAAATGCAATTCCACCGACCCATCCTAACTTGATTTGGGGCCGCCAGGAGAAGCCGGCTGCCATATGGAGATTTGCTGGCCATTCCTGCTCCGTGCCCGTCCCCCCTTCCCATGGATTGCCGCAGCTCCAGCCACACTCTGCTGCCTCCAGGGCAGATCTTACGGATTTTATCCGGTTTTATCACCTCTGCGTCCCCTGGCCATCCCCTCGGAGGTGCAGGGTCTCTGCCCCTGGGAAGCCCTGGAGTAATCCCAGCCCCGATTCCAGGCTCAGCTCCTGGAAGGGAGCAGAATCCAGGTCGGCACTGCAGCTGCTCCCAGCTCACCTTGTTTGTCCCCTGGGCTGTTCCACCTGTGCCGTGACCCCGGAATATGCAGGGAAAAGCAGATTTTTCCTGCCAGGCCCAGCTCAGTGTGTACAGGAGAATACGCAGAGCCATGCTGAGGGGACAGTGACATTTCCCCGGCCCAAAGAGCCACATTCCCTGCTCTCCCTGAACGCACAACTCCGGCCCCACCCCTTCAGGACAGGGCTTGGAGAGACCTGGGACGGTGCAGGGTCCCTGCCAAGAGCAAGGGAAGGAGAGAGGTGAGCCTTGAGGTTCCTCCCCACCCAAACGATTCCAGGGTTCCGTGCCGCAGCTCCGCGTGCTGAGGCAGGGGATCTTTCATGCACAGCATAGAATGAAAAGAGGAAAATGTCTCTTCCTTTTTCTAAAAAAGGACATCAATAAAACTCTTACATGAAAACAAGAACAGGAGGAAAACAAGCTGAGCTGCAGAGACACAACAATCACTGAGGGCTGAGACCTTGGGAAGGAGCTGGAGCCCAGAGTGGGGTTTTGCAGGGAGTTTTCAACCACTCTCAAATGTCAGGTTGGGTTTTTTGATGCTCTTCCATTCCCACCATAAAACAAAATGATTTGAGGACCCTTTGGGGCCCTGGAACAGCTCCCGCTCTTGCTGTAGAGCCCGAGCTTCACACGTGGGTTTAGCTGCTGCTTGCCCCTTATGACACTCTGGTTACGGGGTTAAACCAGCAGCACTTCCATTAAACCCTCTGTTGATCATATGGAATTCATGGATGGGCAGGGGCTTGGCTGTGAGGGGAATAAATGAGCTGCGTGTTTCTCCCGGGTAACTCCAGGCTTATCAGGGGACTGGGAAGTGCCCTAAACACAGCCAGGGTTTTCCAGGAGCATGGGAAGGTGGTTACCCAGGAATCCGGTCTGTACGACAGAGCTGCAGTGTGGAATGTTTGCGCCCTGTCATCTAAACCGTTCCATGCTCTGCCTTTCCTTCGTGTCCCTGCCCATCCCAGCCTCCCCCAGCACGGGAAGGATGGTTTGGAGCTCAGCAGCCTGAGCTAGAGGAAAGTGGCCCTGCCCCTGGCAGCTGCTGAGCTTTCAGGTCCCTTCCAGCCCAGAGCAGCCCAGGACTGTGGGAGCTCTCCGCGCCTTCCGCAGGGCCAGGGCAAGCTGGAGCTCGGCTGCCGAGGGATGCTCCGCAGCAGGATTGCTAAAGCACGGCTCGGCTCGCTGTAATGTGTTATGACACAGATCAGCTGTTGTTTTCCAGTCTCAAAGGAAACCTTGTGGAATCTCATTCCTTTGACTGGATTAAATTAGCTGCAAATGTTGTCCTTTAAACACAAACTCAAGGCCCTTTCGCTGGAAAATGAAGCGTGGATGGCAAAATCTCTTTCAAGCCATTGTTTCTTTGGAGCTGTGGTTTACCTTTGGTTCCCTAACAAAGTAAATTAATAAATGAAGGGGTAGCAGAGTTGTTTCTATAGCAATCCCCATGGAAACATCAAAAATGCCACAAACACTCATCCTCAGCCTCCAGCTCCCGGGAGAGCACAGCTCGGGGTAAAGCACAGCCATGGCTCCTGGATTCAGCCCAGCTCCTGGTGCCCTCTCCCTTCAAGAGCTTCGATAGCCATAGATCCCCAAAATTAAAGAGTTTTCCTGACCTAGTGAGCACATTCCTTTGGGAAGCGTCCCTGAAAGGTGCTGGAGCTGCTCATCCCTTTCCACAGGGCGCCCTTCAGAAGGAGGAGGAGTCAGCAAACCCAGGGGCCATGACTTGGATGGAATACAGAGGCGCCTGGTGAAAGACCAGAGTGGTGGCTTAAATCCTGGGATTTCCCTACAATGAACCTTGCTTTGGGAGAACTTCCACTGAGTGGAGTGAGATGGTCCCACACCTCTGACCATCCCGCCGTGGCTTTCACGGACACATGGAATTCCTGGGACGGCGGGGAGGCCCTGGCACAGGATTCCCAGGGAAACTGTGGCTGTCCCATCTTTGGGAGTGCCCAGGGCCAGGCTGGATGGGGCTTGGAGTACCCTGGGATAGGGGAAGGTGTCCCTGCAGTGGCACGGGGCGGTCCTTAAGGTCCCTGCCAGTCCTGCAACTGAAGTGCTCAGGAGCAAAGCACGGAGCAGGGCTGGAGAACAGCCACATTCCAGGGCTCACATCCGTTCGGGATGGATTTGGCTCCCGGTCAGGGCTGACAATTAGGCCGTACAGTTAATATTTTTACAGCTGTTTTATTAATAACGCATACAGAGCACCCAGCCAGGGTTTGTTGGAGACACCTCAGGAAAACGAACGATGTAAATAACAGATGGATGCGGAACAGTCTCACCAACAGGCACCGAGATATTCCCATCTTGTTTAGGAGGAATCTAAATAGACAGATTGGAGATAAACAGGCAAAGGGAGGAGAGCAGGGGCTGGGATCGGGGATGGATAAACTCAAAAGCACCTGGGGAGTCCCTCGGATCCTCGGGATCATGGCATCCATAAGGTTGTGGATGTGCCCACCTGGAGGAGCCCTTCCTGCACCTCTCCAGCCCAGCCAGCCCGCCTTAACCCTTGCAGGGTCTCAAGCCCAGCTCCCCAGCCGGGAAATGGTTAATTAGGATAATTCCAACAACCCTGCAATGATTTTGCCTGTAACTCTTAACTCCTCTGTTCCATGGGTTTGCTGCTCTGACTGTCTTGGAATTTTGGGGCAGAGAAATGAGAAGAGAGAAGGGTGTGCGGGATATGCCCAGGAAAGGATGGATTTAGTGCATTTTGGGGGCAAACAGCTGCCGAATGTGTGCGCAACACGAGCAGGCAATGGTCCCCGGTGGTTGATGCACAAAACTCTGTGTGGGAAGGGTAAACCAAAGTCATCTGGCGCCGGGAGCCGGGCAATCACAGGGATTTGCAGTTGGATTTATACCTTGGGATTTTCTCTGGAGCTCGGAGAGCTGGGAGAGCCAGTGGCTAACAGCTGGAACTGGAGGTCCAGGTTACCTGGTGTGTGATGGGAGGAGGGCGCGAGGTGCCCACACAGGAGAAGGGAAGGCTCCAGGGAGAGCTCAGAGCCCCTGCCAGTGCCTGAAGGAGCTTCAGGAGAGCTGGAGAGGGACTTTGGAAAAGGCACGGAGGGACAGGACAAGGGGAATGGCTTCCCACTGCCAGAGGGCAGGGACAGATGGGATATCGGGAAGCAATTCCCGGCTGTGAGGGTGGCACAGGTTTCCCAGAGAAGCTGTGGCTGCCCCAGCCCTGGAAGTGTTCCAGGCAGCCCCATTCCGCTCCTCCCGGGATTGTCACACCTCAGAGCCGCGGCATTCCCACGCATCCCGAAATCCACAGGTATGTGCCACTCCCGCTGTGACCCGAGCGCGCTCGGCGGGGAAGCAGCGCTCGGAATAGCAGCGAAGGCAGCAGAGGCTGGGGAAAGCAGGGAAAGCGAAGGGAGCCAGGAGTTCTGAAACGCAAACTGTGATAAATCTCAGCCTAACACGCCTCGGCTGGGAACACACCGTTCTCCCGGAGGAGCTGACTGCCTATCAGTGCCTTTGGAAAGGCGCTTTCTCCAGGGCTTGCTGCGGAGCGCGGGGAACACAAACACGAGGGCCTTTTCCCAGCCCGCGCCTCCCCTGGCATCCCAGCCGGGGGTTGCGTTCTCTGCGAGGAAAGTTCACGGCGGGTTCATCCCGGCTGCTTCGGAGGGGTTCGGCAAGAGGGATAAACAAACAACAATTAGCACCTGATTAGCACCTCTGACATTTCCTGCGGCCTCTGTTGTACGGGTGCAGAGGAAGAGATGCTCCCGTCACTTGCCGCGTCTCAGCGCTCGGCTCCGGCTTGGGTTTTAGGGAGAATTCCTTCCTGGGAAAGATGGTCAGGCGCTGGCACGGCTGCCCAGGGCGGCGGCGGAGTCCCCGTTCCCGGAGGATGTGGATGTGGCAGTGGTGGCCTGGGCAGGGTTAGACTCAGTGGTCTTCGAGCTCTGTTCCAGCCTCAGTTCCTGTGATTCCAAAGGATTCCATGAGGATATGCTGGCATTGTAGTTACATTTTGTTAACTTCAGGCCACAGGCAGAGAAACTGCCCAAACTTCCTGGAAGGAGCAGCAGTGACGGAGCCTCCCCGGCAGCTGCTCCACTGGATCCCAGGACAGTCGGGAATTTCAATGGAGACAGTTCAGGGATAGAAAGTAGAGGCAGGAAGTGTGTGGAGCTCCGTTTGCCGAGCTCTACAGTACAGACGTCTTACCACATAAATTTAACAATTATTATTGTGTTGCCCTTTTCCAGGAAAGGGTAAAGGAGATTTGTAGGAGCACTTAACACATGTAAATCCCCACATCTTTAAGGCAAAGCAACGCGCTAAATGGGGCCATAAATATCCCGAGTATTCTGTCCTTTTGGAAATCATACCTTTCCCCCTCCTCTCACTGCAATTAAACCCGCGCCTTATTCTAACATAGCTCTGGGGAAGCAGGCATTTAAAAACCTCCAAACAGGTGTTTGTTGAGGGAGACAGGAGCTCCGGGGGGTTCGGTGGAAGCGGGAGTCAAAGGCAAGGGTAGTTTATGTAGCAGGGCCTGAAGTCCCACTTGCTGCTGCTTTCCCAAAAACTCGGATCAAATCCCGACCAGCCGCCCCTTTCGCCCCGTGCGAGAGCTGACAATTCACCTGCGGCTCCTCCTTCTTTCCAAGGGCTTTGGCAGCGAGGGTGGGAATCCCAGGAGCAGGGAGGCTGGGAAAGTCCTCCAGTACCACAGAGTCCAGCCTGTGGCCGATCCCACCTCGTCACCAGAGCAGAGTCCAGTCCCTCCCTGGACACCTGCACACCTCCCCGAGCAGCCCCTGCCAATGTCCAGTGTTTCCATCGCAGCCCGTCCAGCACGGCAGCTGCTTCCTGAGGAATCCATGGCCCTTTCCCGGGGCTGGAGACCGCTGGGAACTGCGGAGCGTTTCCGTAGCTGCTCCTTGCCCAGCCCCGCCCCGCCTCGCTGCGGTGCCAGGGTGCCTGCTGGATGATTTCTGTGTTGTGATCAGCGCGCAGAGCCCCCGCTGTCCGTGACTGAGCCCGGCCGGTCCCGAACGCCCGGTTCTGGGTTCAAACTGACTGCCTGGCCTGCTCCTTTTACGATTCCAGTCAGAGCTCGGCGGCGCTGCGTCGCTGCCAATTTAACTGCACTTTTACCAGGACGACGAGGACGGAAAAATGAAAATCACATTTGGCACATTTAATCAGATAATTATTTTTGAAGAAACGAGCAGGAATGTTAAATACATTTCCCCGTTTTTTTCCATCTGTTGCGGCTGACGTGCAAGACTGGGGCTCTAATAACGAGGCCCATCTCCCGCGCTGCCTCCTGATTAATATTTCAGGATTATCCGAGCGCCGAGGTGCGGCCGCCGGCTCCGTGGGCAGCACATCTGGCTGCCACGTGTGCCTCGTTCCCTTACACCTGTAAATCCGGGGTCAGGGCTCCGCCTGCGAGGGGCCACAGAGCCCTGGGGCGAAGGGGGTTATTAATGGGGCCAGGTGCCGCTCCGGCTCCGGGTAATATTCCTGCCCCGTGTAGGGTGTCAGGAAGCAGGGCTGCTGTTAATCACCACTGCAGCACTCCTGGAGCCAACGTGTTCTCTCCGCAGCCCTGGAGCTGCCTCATCCAGCGGCTCTTGCATGCGGCAGTGGACTTCGGGGCATCCCGTAATATGTACCTGTGTCCACACAAGGTGGATAACCTTCAAAGCCAGCCCAAAGGCTTTTATTCGGGATGAAAATCCCAGGGATTTTTTTCCCCCAGTCCTGGCCAAACTGAGCAAATCCATAACTTTGCAATGGAGCAAAGAGCTGGAGCTTCCCGCCCCTCGGGCATCTGCAAGGAAGGGAATTCGCCCCTTCGGAGTGACTTTCTCACAGGTTTCCAGCCACAGGGGGACACCCAGCTGGGACAAAAGTCCGGGGGAAAGGCCACGGGCACCAGGCTGCTCCTGAACAAGGAGCGGAGCCGCCTTGTTGGGACAAACCCAGAGAGGGAAGCAGAATCCCTGGAACAGGAAAAGTGATTGGGACATTTCCCTGGAGTGAAGGTTTTCAGGGATACAGGCATATCTGCTGCCCTGCACTCCGCAGGTCCCTCTCCAGCCGGGAATGGCAGCACAGGGGTTTGGTATTGCTCTGAATTGCTTGGTTTGTTTAGGGAAAGCATTCCTGGAAAATCAGTTCCTTTGCTCCTTTTTCCTGTGTCCATACAAATAGTTCATAAGAGTTTTTCTCCCCTCCAGGCAGGCCTTCCCTGATTCCCAGGGAAGCTCCCGAGACAGGAGTTCTGAGATGGCCACGTCGTGGGAAGTCGTGGATCCCTAAAGATTTGTTCCACTGGACACTGGAGCAGGGAAGAAGGAGCTGGACTGGAATCCCCCAAGGATTTAGGAAGCACCAGGGTAAGCTGCTGAAAAGCTGGTTCTCCCAAAGTTTGGAAGTTTGCTTTTCCCCCAGCCAGAGGAACGAGTCCAACCCCCTGGACGTGGAAGAGGGAACATCTCCTGTTGAATTTTGCCGTTGCCATAGCGATTGATTAAATAAAATAAAACCCCCCTCCACTTGTAAATTCCAAATCCTAATTGTACCGACAACAATCTAAATGTGGCTGGAACAGTGAGTCACACTCCAGATTCCGTGTCTCTGAGCGGGGCTTCATTTCCATCTAACAAGGCAATTACTGTACCGTGTGTTAATTCCGTATCATTTGATTAACAAAAACGTGCTGCTGGAGCTTTAGCACCTCTGCTATTCCGGCAGATCCCTATCTCCGGCGGAGCTGAACCTCCCTGCCTTATTTGGTGCTGCTCATTAGCATACAATATGCATATGTGCCCTTCCCACAGCCGCCAGAGTTCCAGGTCTGGAGAAAACACCCATCCCAAAAACGGGAGCCAGAGCAGGACCAGGCTTTGTAGCCCTGCGCCCAGCCCCAGGAGGTGCCACAGCCAGGTGGGAATGCCCTGGGTGACATCCAGCAGCTCCAGCAGCTCAGAACCTCGGGAAAGCTCGTGCTGCTGGACAATCTCCACTGCACGCAGGGCATCTGACGTGGGCACAGGGATGGGCACCAGCCGGAGCCCTGGGTGTGATGATGTCACCAGGCCCAGGACAAAACTCAAATATATGGGAAATCAGAAGGAAAATATTTAGTTTAAAGCCGAGGTCGGTTCTGCAGAGAGGCCTCCGTGGCCTTGTTTTACTCATTTTCACGTCTAATCCCATAAAAGCTTCTGTTTCTCACTCTTGGAAGTTGCCAAAGAATTCGGGGCCCCCTTCCAGCAATTAGGTCAATACACAAAGCCCCGATAATGAGTTGTCAGTGTCTCAGCCCCCAGCCTTGGCCAGGGCAGGAGGAAGTTTTCCGACCTGGCTCTGCTCCTTCCTCCCCGAGAGATCCCGGAGGATCCCAAGGACCAGCTGCAGCCACCCAAAGCCTGGCTGAGCCGTGAATCTCTTCCCCAGAATAATTTAACACGTACGGAAAACTGCAGGAGGAGATGGGAGAGCGTGGCAGAGCCGAGGGCCATCGGGACACGGCCGACATCTCCGAGGCCGTTCCAGAATCCCAGATGAGAAATGAGGCCCTTCCCTCATGGCACCTTGGGGATAGGGATGATTTCATGGCAAACAGGATGTTGGGATGAATGAGGCTGCACCAAGACACGATGCCGGGTCCCGTTTCCCCGTTTATTTGGGGCATGAATCCCTTTAATTGATTTGAAGTCATTTTGGATGGATATTTAGCTATAAACAAATGGCATTTCCTTCTAAACCCATATTCCCGAGCCTGTGGACAAACACAGTCAGGCACCAAATCCCTTCAAGGGTCGGGCTTTGGGATTTGCCACTGGAAGAAGGGGAGGCAGCTGAAGCTGGGAGCGCTCCGCAGCCCCAGCGCCGTGTGCTAAAGCTGTTTGCCCATGAATATAGATTACATTTTTTTCCATGGCAAATAAACAAATGCATAAAGATGCATTATTTCATAAGCATAAAAAACCCTGCTGCAACTATAGTGCTTTTCATTTGTTTTTATGATTACTTGTAATTAATTAGCATCAAAAGAAGATTATCAACATCGCTAAAACCCGAGATTGTACCGGCAAACGCAGCAATGATGGCGCTGCTTTATCTTTCTATTAAGGTGGAAAAAAAAGGAAATTATCGCTTTTTTATTTCATTTTTTAACTCTGCCGAGATGGAAGTGTCAGAACCTGGTGGCAGCACAGCCTCAAAATGCACCAAAGTGCACAAAAAGAGAAATAATCTTCTCTAATTACAAGCTGTGCTGTGACCAGGCACATAAATATTTAAGGCAGTTTAAATTGTTATTAAAGTTGGGTTTCCAAAAGCCTTTTTCCAACCCATGTTTACACTTTATTGAGCAATTTATGAGGTCACTGCTCATGCACCTCATCCAAAACGTCCCCCTTCCACTGAGAGCCATAAACCAGAGGCTTTTTGATGGGATCTGGAGGCTCTTAACAAGTTCTCGCTGCCTGGCCCAAGACCTTCCCCTTCCTGGGATCAGTGGCAGCGCTGGCTGTGCTTTGGGCACCGAAATCCCAAAAAAGGGACCTTCCTGCCCCTCATACCTTTCTCCTGACATTTACTGCCTTGCTGTCAAGTCTTTCTGCAATCTTCAGGAGGAAGGATTTGAGAAGAGAGGAGGTGGCTGCTCGTATCCCGCGGGATGTGGGAATGCGTGACATCCAAACCTCCTAGCTGGGAGGGAAGAGGAGGGAATAAATAAACAAACCCCACAGGTGTGTTCCCAGCAGGAACACAGGTCCCAGCAGAGGACAGGGCTTTGAGTTGGAACTCCTTGGTCTTCCAAACCCAGCAAGTCCTTGGAAACAAGACAGTGTGTCCATCCATAACTCTGGGTCTATCTCCCACACTCCTCATCCCGGAGGCTTCCTGGCGGTCCCAGAGGCTGCCAGGCCTCTTCCCCAGGAGAATAATGCCCGAGGAGCTCTTCCCAAACACCCTTTTCCTGGGAAAAACCAAATCCGCAGCGCTGCCTTATTTTAATTAATGATTAATTAATGAAGGGCTGTGTTTGTCCCAAATTGATGGGCGTGGATCTGCTCCCATCCTCGTATGAAATATTAACACAGCACTTGGGCTCAGCACCAGTCTGCAGCCATTAGGCTGCCATTTGCATATTCATGAGGACTCATAAATGTTGAAGGAGCCAGCGAGGAGCCCGGCAGCGGTGGCCAGGCGGAGCCAAGGCGTATTTACAGCCTTCATTAGTGCTGGGTTTGTGGGACAAAAGGGCCGGAAACAGATCCAAGGAATTCCAGTCTGCCACGGCAGCAGCTTTTCCTCCTCTTTGTCTTCCTGAGCCGAGGAAACTCCAGCCCAGCCACGAAGGGCAGCACGGAGCAGCTCCTGGTGCAGCTGGGGTGTCCTGCTGTTCTTCCACCGTATCTCGGGATGTGTCCTGGATCAGCCTGGTGTAGGTCAGCACAGCTGGGGGGTCACACATCCATGGCCGTGGTCCCTGGGGACACCACGGCTCCTGCCAAACTCTGCGGACAATGGGAATGCTTTGGGAGCCAGGCATCCTTACCGTGGCTGCGCAGGACCGGGTGTGGGTGAGGCGTGAGGAAGAGGGAACATGAGAGTTCCATATGGAAAACCAGCGGTCCTGGCCTGCCTATCCTCCAGGGAACGCTGTCAGGGAGTCCCGGAATGGTCTGTGTTGGAAGGACCTTAAGGAACATGGTGTTCCACCCCTGCCATGGCAGGGACACCTTCCACTGCCCCAGGTCGCTCCCAGCCCGTCCAGCCTGGCCTGGAGCACTGCCAGGGATCCAGGGGCAGCCACAGCTGCTCTGGGGAATGAGTGGAAGCATTGGAAACTGAGGCAGCCACTGCGCTGACCTGATTAAAGTCCCGGCTAGCAGGAGAAATGCTCATTATTTACCTCGGTCCTGTTGATAATAAACTGCTAAATGAATGTTATTAAATAATATTTTCCTGTCTGTTAAGTGTAGCTAAAGCAGGACAGCGATTCATTGGCAAGACAATAAAAGTTCCTTTTCTGCTTACTGGATGTTTTCCCCTCTGCAGAGCATAAATCACATTTTGTGTGAAGTGTGCATCCTTGCTCTGCCAGTTATTTGAATCTCTGGTATTTTATAATAAATGCTTTTTATTGATTTTCATTGTGCAGCACCAGGAATTGAATAAACTCCGGGCGCGAGCAGCTGAGAGGAACAGGCTGAAGGAGAAAATGGGATCAGCATCTTTCAAAGGTAAAGGTGGAAGCACACGGGGGGACTTGCCTTGCTCAGCAGCTCCCGGGAGCACCATGAAAAGCACAAACGTGATGGCGGGGTGATTCTTTCCTCTTAAAGCCCCAGAGCTGGGATGGTTCTTGGGAAAGGCCAAATAGGAGCTGTAGACTCAGCAAATCCCAGCATGAGCTGGGCTGGAAGGGTCCTGGAAGTTCACCTCCTTTGGGGTGTTCTGACCTGCTCCATGAAGTAGCAAGTAAAGTCCAGCTGGATGGAGCAGGCTCAGCCTGGGGCTGCGCTGTTCCTGGATTGGGAATGACACAGGGCCCTGGTCACACAGCTCAGGGCAGACGGGAATCCAGGGATTTCTGCAGAGTATGGCCTCACACCGCCCTGGCACAACAGCGCTTGACACCCGAAAATCCCCCGGCAAACCCCACATTGTTTCCCTGCTGGGTTAGCTGGGAAATGTGTTCCTACTCCAGGTAATGCGGGGCTCATTACACAATTACCTCAAGTGCTTCACAATGCATTAATTGCTGCTTGATTTAAACATTTCCCATCCAGGAACCCAACTCTGTCATTGTGACAAATTGCAAGTCAATAATCGGGTTCCTCGGAAGAGGGAATGAAGGAGCTGGAGGTTGCTTGGTCGAGGGAACCAGACCCTTAGTGAAACCCCGGGCATCAATTTTTGGATGCACGTGCCCAGGTTCCGGAGCAAGCGTGAGGTAGAACTGATCCTTTTGGCACTCAAAATACCAGTTGCGGGCTCACAGAATCATTCAGGCTGAGAAAGACCTCCAAGATCCTCTTCCAGCTCAGGGCATTCTGTGACTCCACGACTTTATGATTTAATTATCTCAGCATTATTTACAAAATACTCCTCAAGCCCCGGACCTTCTCGAGAACTCAGTGCCGGCCACCACCTCATGACTCTGTTCCCAAATTCTCCAAAGGGAGAGGAGCACCCAAAGCACATCCAGGTGGGCACCCTGTGGAATGGCAGCCAGAACTGGCACCCCAGGAGAGGCTGGCAGCGGCTGGGGGATCCCGGCACCCCTGTCCGACTGCCTCTGCAGCTCTGGCTCCGAGTGCCCCTCGTGCAGAGCTCTGGAACAGCGCCTCGTCTGCTGATTTTGTAACACAGATTGAGGCTGACTCAGGACCTTGGGCACAGCCATTAAAGCAGTCACTTGTGAAACAACTGGATTCAAAGGAGTTTTCCCTGGAGAAAAATTCCCCCGTCAAACGGCAGAGTGGGAAAACTGCACACCTCTGGCCTTTTCTTCCCGGCGTTTCATCCCCTTTTCTTTCCAGCCCTGGGATCGATGGGCCCTGCCATGTCCCTGTGCCACAGCCCGGCAGCTCCTGGCCGGAACTGTGGCCATTTCGAGGTCAGCAGCGAATTTTCCATTCAGCAGGGAGAGGATTTTGCCCGAGGTGCCTGCAGATGTTCCAAGAGATGCCCCAAGGCCCTGCAGATCACCAGGAGTGACTCCACTCACTTCCTTCAGCGCTTCCTTCTGCCTCGCTGCCCTTCGGAGCCATCCCAAGGAATCCTTGCTGGCTGGCCAAGCCTCGGCAGTGCCTGGAGCTTCCCTGTCCCACCTGCTGCCATCCTCCATCCCTGCCAGGGGGCCCTCAGCTCTGCTCTGTGAGGCTGGCGGGATGCTTCCCAGCTCCCGGAGAGAATTCCAGGGTGTGTTTACGAGCTGCAAGCCCAGGTCATGAAGATTTTCATGAGGATTTTCTTCCAATAGAGAATTCCAGGCAGAAGAAGGGGTTTCATCCCCCAGGAAGTTCTGGAACACTGTGCCAAGAGTCTCAGGCATCAAAACACACCTGTGCCTCGTCTCTGCTACTGTCCTGACTCGTCACTGGATGTCAAAGCGGTCGTGGAATCCTGGAATCATCGTTTCTGCGTTCCAGGGGTTCTCCCGGCAGGGCTCTGATCCCGCCCTGTCAGCGAGAGCTGTGTCTGCCTCCCTCCCTCCGGGGAGAAATGTGTTTGTAATAACACTCCTCTCCCCGAGATGGGAACCAACAGGTTTGAAAATAATTCCCAGGACTTGTGTTCCCGTCGCGCGCTGATAAAATGGCTGGTTGGGAACCGGCTCTGATGTGACGGAGCCTTAAATTACCGGAGTTTGATGAGCCTGGTGCACACGTACGGAAACTGTCACCAGGAATTCTCCCCATCCAGACTTTATATAATAAGGGAGGGATTAATCAGGAGTGGAGGTCTGCAAATATTTGCCTGTTTCCATAGCAATGGGGAGCCCACACACACAATAAATACCTTTTCCCACATGCGTTATCATCGCTGCCTAATCATATAATCACCAAGCCATGGCTCAGGCGGGGCCGGGAGGAGAATAAACACCATTAATTAACAGATTTATCAGCTAGAGGAGGAGGAGGAGGTGGCAAACGAGGAATGGAGCGGAAAACGCGCTTTGGAGCAGGTTTGGGCCTTTCTCATTTCTCCAGGAAACTTCGCAAACTCTTAATTAGCTCACCAAATCCTCTCTGTCTTCTTCCAAAAATAAAACTTCTGACAACTGTTCAAACCACGCCGCACTCTCACCCACCAAACACACATTTCAGTACAAATATAAAGCCATGGCGGGGAAGTGTCAGAGGCATTGCTTCGAAGGAGGGAAAGTGAGACTTTTGGCATCGCTCGCGAAATCCGACGAGTTGTCTCCCGGAGCGGGACGCGGATTGTCTGGAGCTGCAGGGAATGTGGCACATGACAAAGGAGTGACACTTGGCCAGCCAGCGAATTAGTAACGTTTGCATGCAGCAGCTCCGCTTGCCTGAAATAATCCCTCCTGGCATTTCCAAACACCTTTTCCCAGGGTGGCAAGTCCGGCCTGCTCGTCCTAGTGGCAATGGAGCATCCAAACCCAAAGGGATTTTTGGGATTAAACCTGGTGCTGTTCATTCCTCCCTCCATTCTGAATCAAAGGGGGCTGTTGCCGGTAAAGTAGCAAAGTTCTGAGAGCTGCTTTGGTTTCCAAGGGCCAGCAGGAGCCAGAGGGTTCAGCTTGGAGTTTCCAGGGATAAAAGCACCTCGGGCTGCTCCCGCTGCCAGGGGTGAGGAGCAGCCATCCCAGGGGATTGTTCCCGTGAGCACCGAGGGGATCACGGAACGAACCGTTCCATGGCTTTTGCTGGGGGTAGGAAGGGACCTTAGAGCTCATCCCATGCCACAGGCAGGGACACCTTCCACTATCCCAGTCCCACCTGTCCTGGGACACTGCCAGGGATCAGGGGGATCCACAGGCGCTCTGTGGCACTCCTTGGATCGCAGGCTCCTGGTTTATTATTTCCCACTGAACATGCCATGATTTTGGGGCTGCTGGAAGTGCCAGAGGTGTCACCCTGGAGACTGATCCTCCTCACGGGATGCTCCCATCGCCCTTTCCAAGACTTCTCCTCCCAGCGGCAGGAACAGATTTTTGGAACGAATGGGAGCATTTCCACCCTGTTAGTGCCACGCTGAGGAGGCGAGAGTCCCTGTGCCCTATCCCAGAACTCCCAGGGCAGCCGGGGAGCCGTGCTGGTTCACGGCCCGTTCCCATCCGCGGGAGGAGCGGAACCCGGAGCTGGGCTGCGCCACTCCCAATCTCCGCTGACATCTGAGTAATGTGGATTTTGCTTCGATGACAAGCTCATTATGGAGCATAATTGCGACGCAATCTCCTGGTAAACACTGGGTTAAAGCCCCTGGAAGATGCTTGTTCCTCTCGTTATTAATTAGCACGTGTCCACTCCGCCAGATCCAGAGCCCAAACTTCATTTGTTATGTTCAGCCAAATGCATGAGTAGCTTTGGAGTAATTATTTTCCAACATCATCTAATACCTCTCTGCACATCAATTAAAAATCCTCTTAACAAGGAACTGCATTTTGTTTGAGATCAAATGCCTCGTCCAAAGCTGTATCAATCATGTAGAGCTAATTAGTGGGTCTGCTTTATATCATTTGTTTTACTTTATTATTCTATTATGCATTTCCTAATGAAACCAATTGAACAATTTTGAAATCTTTGTTCAATTAATTGAAGGCTTAAAGGCCAGCTCCCTTTTTTTTGGCTTTAAAAAGCACGGATGCAAAGGGAAATAAAATTCCCTGCGTGTTTTATATCTATTTCTTTCCTGGGGTAAATTCTCCACAGCTGCTTTTAAGGTTTTAGCACTATTTTTATGTCACTTGCAAATACCTCCTGGCTCAGCAGCCCCTGGAAGGCCTTTGTTCACAGGCAGGTGATGGCAAAGGGCTGGAACAACAGGAGAAAGATCTGTGGGAGCTGATCCCGAGCCCAGAGCTGCCACATCCTAAATTATTGCTGGTGGACACGGACGTTTTCCAAGCTAGTTGCAAAAAAGGAGCTTTGGAGAGGATGCTCAGGGTAAATATTTGCTGTGGGAAAAGCGGCTTTGAATGCCTTGCTCTTAGAAAAGGAGTGGATCCAGCGTTTTGGGAAGCTCCGAAGAGTCAGTGCTGTCAGTGCCGCTGTCCAGGAGCTCCTCACTCCGTGCTTTCGAGAGGAAGGCTCTCCAAGGAGGACCCTGCTCAGCCAAGCTCAGCCTCCAGCAGCTCCAGCAGCTGGAGCTGGAGCTGAGCAGCACGAACTGCTGGGAACCTCCAGGCCGTCGTGCAGCTCTGTTTTCCAGACACCATAAGGAGAGGGAGAGTCCCGGCCGGGATTAGAGCCGTGTTGATGAACAAGCAATAGTGGAGCATCCCCAAAATCAAATTGCAGCTAGAGGGAGGGAGAGCTGTGACAAGGGAGAGACTGGAAGGATGGGACAAGGCTGTTAAAAAGCATCTCCATCCCAGCAGGCCGATGGCACCTGGACTGTGTCACCCCGCTGCGGCAGCAGGATCGGGGCAGTGCCAAACTGCAAATCCTGGGGACAGTTCTGGGCTCCTCAGGACAGGAAAGAGCCCGAGCGGCTGGAGCGTGTCCAGGGAAGGGAACGGAGCTGGGAAGGGGCTGGAGCCCCAGGAGCAGCTCAGGGAACTGGGAAAGGGGCTCAGGCTGGAGCAAAGGAGGTTCAGGGGGGACCTTGTGGCTCTGCACAAGTCCCTGACAGGAGGGGGCAGCTGGGGGGGTCGGGCTCTGCTCCCAGGGAACAGGGACAGGAGGAGAGGGAACAGACCCCAGGAGGAATTTCTCCATGGAAAGGGTGGGCAGGCCTTGGAAGGAGGTGTTGGAGTGCCAGTGGTCCAAACTTCCAGCTCCCCAGCATTTCTGGGACACATGGGCCGTGGCGCAGCACAGCTCAATCAATGCCCCACCGGAGCCGCTCGTGCTGGTGGAGGAGCAGGAATTCTGTGCAGCCAGGCTGCCTGAGCAGCCCCTCTGCAGCCACAGTGAACGCTTCTCAGCTAAATCAAACTGACAAATCAGCAGATGCTGAGGGGCTCGCAGCAAATGGACTGTGTTTCCTTTTTCATATGGAGAAGGAGGGTAAAAATAAGAATGACTTTCACATGCCGTCAGATTGCTTGGGAGAAATCAAGGGATATAGAAGCATTGGAGCAGAGGGAATTCAGATTTAGACCTCTTGAAATCTGGGGTTCAAGCTGAGTTTCTACTTCTCGGTAATAAAAGAAACTACTCCTTGTGTTTGTTCCGAGCTGCGTTTAAAGGCACAGGTCTGTCAGAAAGGAGCCCTGGTCCCGGCTGCTGTTCCAGCGGGAGCCACCTGTGCATCCCCCTGGATACACAGGGATCCGGCCATGCTCTCACGCATGCCCACCACGTTGTGAGCCAGCTCAGGGGTGGGCAGTGGGATCCCAGAGCTGACTCAGAATCGCGGGACGGGTCGGTTGGGAGGGACCCTAAAGCCCATTGCATTCCAACCCTTTGCCATGGGTGGGAGCAGCTTCCACCAGAGCAGAAACTGACTGGGAATATTTATGGATTCCCTGTGAGCAGTCAGTGAGCTGAGGCTCGATGTTTGTTGTGCACACAGGTTGCCCTCAGTTCAAGCTGTAACAGATGGCGTGGAACGGCACCCGAGTGCATCCCGACTCAGCTGCTCTCCCGGAGGCAGCGCCGCTGGACACAGCCCCTCGGACACGGGTGGTCCCAGGCCCGGCAGAGCCGTCTGATGTCCCCTCCCCAGGTAGGAAGGGCTTTGGTGTCGGGACATTTGGGAGCCATTAGGATTCCTCACGCATACACAGCCTGTTTTCCGTCTCTGCCCGTTCGGGAGGGACGCGGGGGAAGCATCCTTTTTGGATTATCCCAGCATCCTGTTTGGAGAGTTCTGGCCAGAAAGAGCAGCTCCAGTTCACTTCCAGCTATGAAACAAAAGCAGATGCACACAAAGCCCGAGATCTCTTGGTGTCAAAAAAGAACTGAGCTCCCCTGTCTTTGGGGCCTTGGTCACTTCTGAGCCTAAGAAGTGTCACAGGAGAAAAATCCCAATAATAAGTGGAGTGCTGAACTGATGTGAGCGGGAGGAAAAGCAGGGAAAAGGCTGTTTTGGAATTCTGCAGTGTTTAATTCTCTTTGGGGGGTGATGGAAACAGCCCTTCTGAGGGCGTAAATCCTTCCCACGCTTGGATTTCAGCCAGAGGAACACCGGGTTCCAACAATGCCTCTGGATACACAGCAAGGTACAGGGCAGAAAGTTCATGGACATCTGGGCAACCTGGGCTGGTGGAAGGGGTTGGAATGAGATGGGCCTTCCCATCCCATGCTCCTGCTCAGCTGCAGCCTGCCCTTGGCAGCACTGAGCTTTCCCTGGATGGTGCCTGTGCCTCGATGGGATGCCCAGAGCAGAGGTTCTGCCCTTTAGGAAGCCCGGATGAGCAAATTTATCTGGAGTGTGTGGTGCTGGCAAATCCCAAACACCCCCAGGAGTCTGCAGCTCCACTTCCAGGTGTGCCTGAAGTTCCCTGGATCCCGTGTGCAGCGTGTCTGTGCTCACATGAACGTCCCAAGGATTCAGGTCCCATCTCCAGGTTCCGGCACGTATTCCCTGGCTGGGAGACCGGACAGGGCCCCCCCCGCGTGCAGCGGCTCCGGGGTGGATTTGCAGAGAGCTGTGCAATAAAGGCGCTCTGGAGCTGGGCTGGCACAGGCAGTGGTGCTGCCAGCTGCTCCGACTGAGGGAGGAGGGCATGGGAACGGCTCCGACGGGAGGCAGAAATGGAGCAAACGCACCAGGAGTGCACGCAGGGAATTAAAGAAGGGGTTAAAAAATCCTGGGCGGGAGCTCACCTCTGCCCTGAGGGTGTTACTCAGCCCGCACGGCATTTAAGCCCCATTTCCAGTCTTAAAATAGGGCTTAAGTAGGCCAGAAGTGCCGGTAACCTCGTGCTGCCCCAGCTCGGGGATGTTTGCAGCTCGAGTGAGCACTGAATTCTTGCTCGGCCCGGCGGAACCCTCCTGGCACCGAGCCCTGAGCAAGGTTTGGTGAGGATGGCTGGCTCCAGCCGGGATCCGGGAGCCCGAGCCTGCCCGGCATGAACCCAACGGAGTCAGGAGCGCTCCGGTCCAGCTCGGAGCATCCTTAGCGCATCCCGGGCAGGAAGGAAAATCAGCCGTAGGATTTTGCCTCCCTTTCCTCATGTTTCCCCTCTGCTCTGCGAGTTTAGGATATTGGGAAGAAAATGCAGGCCTCTCCTCACATTTTTCTTAGGGACAACAGCTTGTGGTGTCTTGACAATGAACCCAGACAAAGGCAGGGACTGGTCCCCCTCCCGTTCCTGGTCCGCACCGCCCGGGATCTTCTCCTTCCCCTCAGCCAGAACAGCCATCTGGAAATTAATGTGGAACAAAGTGTAAAGGGAGAATATTTTTGTGATCTAATCCTGTAGGTCCCATTATTTAATTTATTTATACAAAGCAGGGAACGCCGAGACAGATGCAGGAGAGAGCTCGAGAGGCAGCGAGGACATTGTTCAGCTCTGCTCCTCTAAAGAGCCAATTATTCCCCTTCAAGTCCTTTAGTTTCAGGGGCTGCCGGAGTCGTTGGAGGGATAAAAGTGGGAGCCTTTCATCTGGAGGATTCAAGTGCCAGTCCTCCAGGCAGACCAAAGCCACATGGAGTGGGTTGGCTTCTTTTCCTCCTTAATGCATTATTCTGGAATGGGATTATTAAACAGTAGTGAATACAGAATTTAAATTTGCACCATTGACAGCTGATTAATTTCTTTTTTTTAAGCAAAAAAAAACCCAATTTCACTCATCATCAAAAATATAAATTAAATCCTTTAAGGGAAGTTCCAAGGAAAAGCACAATGGTTGCTACTTTCCCTGACTCCAACGCTCCTTGCTGTAATTCCGCATTAAGGGGAATTTTCTTTTAGCTACCAAATAAAATCCAGATTGCAGTCCTTGAAATGAGGTAACTGGAGGTGTCCTGCCCCATGAATCCCTCACAGCAGGTGTCAAGGAGCTCCTGCACACCTGGAATTCCCCAGGCCCCTGGCTGGAACTGAGCCCCAGCCTCTGGCACATCCATACCCATCCATAACCGCCCACACCCATCCATACCCATCCATACAGTCCACACCATCCATACCATCCACACCCCATCCATACCATCCACACTCATCCATACCCATCCACACCCATCTTCACTGCCAGGCAGCCTTAGGAATAATAAAAGGAATGACTCCATGAATCCAAACCACAGCCAAATTGAGGGAATGTGGTTTATTAAGTGGTCGTATCCCAAGCCACAGTGTTTCTTAGAGCACATCCCAACTCCACTTTGGAATGGATTTAATTCAGTTTCACTCTCAGAAAATTAAGTTATTCCCAATTAATGCCACTTTAATTCCAAACGTAGCTGTTTCTACCATGGCCTAATGCAACCCATTCTTTCTTAATTCCCACCTTTTCCTAATTCCTATCTACTTTCCCACGTGTCCTGTTGGAGAAAGTCCCATCATCTAAGCATGGAATGGTCTGGGTGACAAAAGACTGGAAAATCGTCATTAAATATAAAACCCTCCCCCGAATCTTTAAGTAAGAGATTTATTGAGCAGTGCCCTTGGTTTTCCAGCAAGCTCCCGGTCTGTATTCCCCCCTGGAAAAACCACCAGCCGGATCATGCGGCATCAGTGTTGTTGTGCTGACTCGGCGGAAGTGTAATGATTTCCATCCATCTCGGGGAGCTGCAGCGAGCCAGAGAACCACTGCTGGCACCGCACACCTGTCCCTGGGACAGGTACAGCAGAGTAATTGCCGCGTCCTTCCCGCTCGGCGCGCAGCTGCCCGGGATGGCTGCTAATAAAGATGCATGGCTGTGCCGGCTCCCAGCTGCGCTCCCGAGCAGGAGCGGAGCCGCGCCCGGACTCAGACCTGCTCTCCTGTTAACACTTTCTGCCTCATTTCCCAGCCTCGAGACATCGGCAGGAATCCCCTTTTTGTGGAACTCGGGGAGTAGAACGCTGTTGTTGATTGTTGTTTGTTGTTATGGTGGTGAATCGTGGAATGTGCCACATTCCAGCCGCGGGTAATGAGGCAAAGGAGGGTTTAACCAGTTCATGGATTGGGGATGGATTTAGATCACAGAGCCACGGAATCCCAGAATGGTTTAAGTTGAGGGGATTTTAAGGATCATCTCATTCCACCCCATCCATGGGCAGGGACACCTTTCACTATCCCAGGTTGCTCCAAGCCTCACCAGGAGACCCTGACTGCTCACAGCCAGCACACAGGGAAATACAGCATCCCGTAAAAAGTACACAGCTCTGGGAAAAAGAGGAATCCTGCAGCACCTTCCAGCTCTTCACGTGGACTTGGGAATCCAAGGGATTAGGGGGTTTAGCTGTAAGCCCAGCTCAGGCTGCTGCAAGCAGCACTTCAAACTCCTAATTTCCCAAAATCTCCATATTACCCGGTCAAGATCTTTGAGCAACCAGCAGATTTCCCCAGACTGTTAATCCCCCATTTCATCCTTTCCTGGGCTTTTTTCGGAGGCTGAGAAATGTAATCCTAATTTAATCCTGGCTGGAACGCCGTGAGGAAGATGGAGGGGCAGGGCTGGAGTGGGAAGATCTCCACAGCCATGGGGTTCAGTAGGAAAGGATTTCCCAGAAATTCCCTTTGTATTCCCGAGGTCAAGAGAGTGACCCCACAGCCCTGCTGGGTGGGTGGGGCAGAAAGGGAATTCGAGGGACACTGGTGGATTTTCCCCCCATGGCATTCCCTATGGGGAGGGTCCCTATGGACACAGCAAGGAGATGCTGCTGGGAAGCTGGAAGGTGAGCGGAAAACTCAGATATCTCTACCAAGAAGAGCCTTGGAGACAACCTCAAGTCATTTAATCACTGATCTGCCTCGGTGCCAAGGGGAACATCCTCAGGTCCCTGTGGGCTTGACATACTCGCAATATTCCAAGAACTTTCATTCTCCTTGTCCCTCTCCTCCTTTCTCACTGAAGAGCTCATCTCTTTTTTTGGTGGGAATAATAGATGGAGATTGAGAACCCAGAATAAATCAGGAGCTGGACTCTGCTGCTCCTTGTGGGTCCCTTCCAGCTCAGGAGATTCTGTGATTCCGTGATCTTCCTTCGTTCATTGAGATTCCAAATTCCACAGTGCTGGATAGTGGCTGTGGCTGTGCAAATTCCATCGCCTGCCTGTTCATTCCAGAGTAACCCCACGTTCCTTGTGCTTCCTCCCTCCCTGAGCCATCCCAGCTCCGGCCCGTGCTTGGCTGTCCGTGTTCCCCTGGAAGGAGGGAGCCCCATTCCCACCTCCCACCCTTTCTGTCCAGCTGCCGGGATAATTCACTGCTGGTGCTGCTTCCAGGACAAAGCATTTTTCATGGTTATTTTTCTATTCCAAGGGAAAAGAGAAGCTTTCCCTTCCCGTGCTTATTTAGACTGCTCAGGTTTAGGTGGAGCTGTAGGGCTCAGGGTCTGGCTTTGGGGGGTAAATAGGAACAAAACCAGGAAATGTGACATCCCAAGAAGCAAGTGGAGAGAGGAACCCAGAGGTCTCAGCCTCCAACCCACTTACTGGAGCCGGGATTTAGGGACTTTGCAGCGGGGATTAGTGGGATGAATCACCTCACTTCCCCCGAAGATTCGCCGGGGCTGCGATTTGTGCCTGCTAAGCCGCTATAATGATGAACAATCCTTTTTATTAACGGGCCTAAAAATAGCAACGGCAGCCAGACCTTACATAAAGCACGAGTGACATGTGCCAGCTCCTGCCCCAATCCCCCGAGAGCCGCTCCAGTCCGGGAGACGCCGGCACCAAACAACTTCACTGGAGGGAAGAGGGAAACACGGGGTAGAGCTGCTCCGGTGGCTCGCTCTGAGCGCCCTCAGCACAGGGGCAGGACCTCCCCTTGGGGATTTTCCCACCAGACAATGTGTGATTTTGGGGCTCTGGGAGCGTAGGAGCAGCATGTGCACTTGGGCACCGATCGGCACAAACATCCCTGTCAGGACAGCCCACATCCCACCACCACGGCTCCACGCCCACAGCAGGATTTCATCCCAATTTTACTGCTCGCCTGCCCCTTCTCAGTGTCCCTCTTCACCCCTGGTATAGCAGTGACCTCTCAAACACACCAGTGCCTGCTTCCTCGTTTTTTCCATGGGTTTTAAGGGGACGCCCTGGGATCCCCACTGGTCTGTAGGCAGCTCTGAGTCCTTGGAGTCATTCTCAGGGATGCCTTGGAGATCATCTGAGCACCTCCTGGAAGCAGCGTGTCCCCTTTCCACGGGGTCTTTGGCACTCCAGTTGTGCCTTCGGGAACCAACCCTCACCAGCTTTGCCTGAAATAAAATGGGGATGAAACAAAAGAGGGAATTCTGTCACTCCCCAAAGAAAACGGGCACAGATCAACCCTGGGGAGAACTCCCAGCTCTGGGGGAATCCTTCCCCAGCAAGCTCTGACTGCCTGAACCAGCTTAAAATGCTGCAAACCCCCAGTATCCAAAGCCTTGACAGCTTTTCCCCAAGTCTCTGCTGCTCTCCGTAACTTCCAAGACCAAATTAGCAGCGCAATCATGAGAAAAGGAATCGGAGCCTTCTCCAAGCTGTCAAGTGCATTTTGCTGGATGATTAATTGGCAGAGCTCCGGCCAAGCCCTGGGTCCTGCTAAAGGCCATGCCCTTGACTTGCACCTGCCACTGATTGCAGAAAATGGATGTCTTCACTTTTCCCTTTTTTTCCTCCCCTTTTTTTCGGTGCAGCTGTTAAACTGCTTTAAGGAAATCTTATTTATCTCGACCAGGAACTCGAACTTCTTCTCAAATCTCAGGAGGCTGAAATGAATGTAATTCTCTGCCTCAGCCTGACTTACAGAAGCAACATTTTAGGATCTTTAGGAGAGCTGCGCTAATTGACATGATTTTTGTTCCTTGTCTAGGAGCTGGGATGTTCCTGTGCTTTGCGGCCTCCACACAGCCACCACAAGGTGCCAGAGTGGGATCTGTCCTCCCCGGGTGCTGCAAAGGGTGAGTGCAGCAGAAAGGGGGGAAACCACAATAAAGTGGGGTTTTGCCTATTGGATTCAGTGGAGGAGTGAAGGAGAAGAAGTTTTTACCTTTGCTGTTGAATTTTTTGGCAGACACCAAGGCAAAAAGGGGTAAATCCACTGGCAGGTGATTTGGTGTCACAGGGATTCACTGATGGGGAAGAATCTGGGGACGTGGCACTCAGGAAAAGCCTTCTGAGCTCCCCAGGGAAACGCAGCGATTCCCAAACAATGGGCCAGGAGATCCTGGCAGGAATGGTCTGGAATGGCAGCTCTGAGCTGGGGCCAGTGGGAGGTGGCCCTGCATTTGAGGATTCCAGCTCCCCTCTGACATACACCTGGGGGTGACCCTTTGATCCCCAAGAGGAGGAGGAGGGAAGGGTCATTCCCAGGCTGCTCACTCCTAGGAAATGTCCTGTAGCATTTCTCTGCTCCCAGGAAGTTCCCACATTCCCACACCCTCCGAATCCTCGGGAATCACAGAAACAGGGCCTTTAAGAGCCGAGCCTAATATTGCAAGCCTCGCAGTGGATTGGAAGGGTTGGGAACAGTTGTGCTCTATAAATAACTCCTCCGTGGAGCCCATCTGCAGCTCCCATCTTTCCAGGCTCTGGAGGCACGGCGCAGGCAGGCCTGGGAAGTGGGAGCTGCTCATTAGCGCGGGAGCTGAGGGCAAGGACAGCTCCTGGGTTCTGGGGGCTCCTGCCCGGGCCTGCGATCACGTGGGGGCAGCAGGTAGGTGACAAACAATGGGACAATGCAACACTGCTTCCTATAGTGAGTGGGAAGAAAACACTCCAAAGCCAAGGGGGAGAGGCTTTGAGCATCCTTTGGATGGCACTGGGAAGCCATTCCCTGTGTCCTGTCCCTCCATCCTTGTCCCCAGTCCCTCTGCAGCTCTCCTGGAGCCCCTTCAGGCCCTGGCAGGGGCTCTGAGGTCTCACTGAATCCTTCCCTTCTCCAGGCTGAGCATTCCCAGCTCTCCCAGCCTGGCTGTCTGGGTGACACCATTCCTGTAGATATCTCAAACCCTCCCCGTGTGTTTGGAAGTCGCTTGGGGCTCCTTTGGGAGAGAAGCCTTTAGCACGGATAACCCTGAGGCCTGCACGTGCTCCGAGGTGAGCCGGGAGTTACTCCTGGGAGTAAGGAGCCTGTTCCCTCCCGTGCTCACACATGGGACAAAACAGGAGAACAAATCCCAGCCCCATTCCCATTGATCCTTTAAAAGCCAATCTCTGCATGCGTTTAACCGGGAAAGCAACATCTGCTGCGCTCAATCCAGGTGTTTTATGTCCCTGTCATTAATTGGAGGGGACATTATGTCATCATACATCAACGGGGAAAGTTGGGTAAAGTGCCACTTATCTCGGGGGCTGTCATTAATCAGCTCCCTTTCATCGGGAGCCCGTGCCGCTGCTGTCAGGGGCTGTGTGACACCTTGGAATGTTTTCCTTCTCCTTTCCAGGTGGTTTGGAATTAACGGTGTGGAAACCTCACACACACACCATGGTCACCGAGGGCTCTGCTCCTCGCTCAGGCTGGGAGGGATTCTAAGGATCATCTCTGCCATGGGTGGGGACACCTTCCCCCGGAGCAGGTTGTCCAGCCTGGCCTGGAACACTTCCAGGGATGAGCCATCCACAAACTCTCTGGGCAGCCTGGGCCAGCCTGGCAGAGGCTGTGCCCTGGCACCGCGTGGGGTGCCCGGGAATGCAGGGAATGTCATTCCCCTGGGACGCGGGAGCGGCCAGGGGGCCGGATCCCATCCCCAAATCCACACCCCAGCCCTCCAGCGGTGGCATCCGGCACGGCCCCGGGAAGCGCGTGTGGAGAACAGCCCGAACTGATGGGGAATTGTGAGTCAAACAAATTGAGTGTGACAGAAAAAAAGCCAAGCCTTGACTGGATTTGCTTCCTGGGAATGACACGAAGTCAAGTATCTTATTAAGTTCAAGAGAATTACATTTTCCATGCTCCAGCGAGAGACACGGGCCCTTTGGAAAATCATAATGAACGGCTTTCTGCCGCCCTCATTTACATACCTTTGATAAATGGCTGTAACCAGATTAGGGAGATAAAATAACCAGTCTATTAATTACAATGATTATTATTTAATAGAAAATGGGATTCTGGGCGCTGCGGCTGGGAAGAGGGAGGCTTAGCAATGCATTATATGGATGTGGTGGTTTATCTTTAGGAGTAAGATAAGTGTCCGGCTCTTCTGCAATCTGAAGAATATGTTCATTACCTGGGCAAGATTTATAAGTATAATTGAGTGTAATATTTTAACACTCTTTGCCTTATTTGGTGGACAAGGCCGGGCTGCTGCTTTAATTAAGCTGGGTAAAACCTTCATGAAGTTATCAAACAGGGGCCCATTTGGATGGAAATGACTGCCTTATGTGAGAAGTTTGGGAGCTGAAACAATCCCAGTCTTGCCCGAGCTGAAGGGGGGCTGCTGTGATCGACGTTGCTCTGTGCATTTGAGGGATGTCTTGTGGAAATCTAAATCAGCGCGGCCAGAAGGCCCAGGGAGTGCCTGACCCCTGGGCTGGGCACCGCTGAGGCCAAACCTCTAATCCTGGGATCAGTTCTGGGCTCCTCAGGACAGGAGAGACATGGAGTGTGTGCAGGGAAGGGAACGGAGCTGGGAAGGGGCTGGAGCCCCAGGAGCGGCCGAGGGAGCTGGGAAAGGGGCTCAGGCTGGAGCAAAGGAGGCTCAGGGGGACCTCCTCACCTTGGAGGTGTCCAGGGAAGGCCTGGACGTGGCGCTCAGTGCTCTGGGCTGGGGACAGGGTGAGGATCGGGCACAGCTTGGACCCGATGAACCTGGGAGTCTTTCCCAAGCTCAGTGATCCTGTGATCAGCTGGCCAGCATGGCCAGTGCTCCTGCATCCACAGGCCGTGCATCCCTCCTTCCTCCCTCTCCTGCTCACAGCACCCTGAGCAAGGGCCACTGAGTCAAAACAACTTTTCCCAGGTCGCGTTTGGCTGGAGCACACAGCGAATAGGCAAAGCAGGCGCGGGCAGGAGCCGGACCCGGTGCAGGGGCCTGGGAAGGGCCTGTGAGGGGCCGCGGGGGTGTCCCGCGTCCCGCCCTACCTGCCAGTGGGAAAGGGAATGAAAGATAAATGGTGCCATCTGCGCCCGCACATGCCACGGCGGCAGGGGAGGCGAAATGCTAAGTAGAGCACGAGACGTGTCTGGCAGAGTCACCTATGCATAAAATGAGCCTCCCCGCCGTGCCCGGGAGCCGCGGCCATCCTCCGCCTCCCGCCGCGCCCGGGCCGCTCCCGCGGGGTCCTGCGGCTCCGCGCCCGCGGCCACGCTCGGGCTGGGCCGTGTCCCCCTGTCCCCGCTCCCCGCTCGGGCTGGGCCGTGTCCCCCTGTCCCCGCTCCCCGCTCGGGCTGGGCCATGTCCCTCTGTCCCCGCTCCCCGCTCGGGCTGGGCCATGTTCCCCTGTCCCCTCCCCGCGGTTCTGTCCCTGCTCCCCGCTCAGGCTGGGCCATGTCCCCCTGTCCCCTCCCCGCGGTTCTGTCCCTGCT
>NW_024581039.1:203448-277048 GCF_017639235.1 Corvus kubaryi
GCCATGTCCCCCTGTCCCCTCCCCGCGGTTCTGTCCCTGCTCCCCGCCCGCAGCCGGGCTCGGGCTGTGCCACGTCCCCCCTCCCGCTCCCCGCGGCTCTGTCCCCGGCTCCCGCGCCGCCGGAGCTGTTGTCACCTTTCCCGGAGCCGGTGTCGTGTCTCACATCTCCTGTTCGCACCCGCAGCATCCATCATCCGCAGCCTGGCTCCGTAACTTCTCCTGGCATCTGTCAGGTCACCCTTTCTTTCGGCGCTTTATTTTTTCAGCAGAACATCCCCCATGCTGCGAGGGAGCCGCTGATTTATCAACCCCCCGCAAGCCCTGCGTGCCTGGCTTTCCAAGCAGGTCGGGAGCGGTGCGGGAGCGAGCGGGGGCCGCGCTCCCAGCCCTTGGGTGAGCTGACACGCGCTCCTTCTTGGCTTATCTGTCACATCTGCTCTCGGTCACACATCTGGCAAAGGACAGCCATTACAGCTATTGCCCTGCGCTCCAGGATGTTCCTGCCTGGCGTCCAGCTGGGGGAAAAGGGTGAGGTCATGCAGGAACAGCTCCTTTCGGGGTGCTCCTGTGCTTAATCAGAATTGCCATTCATTAACTCTCTGGCCACTTGGAGCAGCGACAGGAGCATGGGAATGTTGTGAGGTCCACAGCTGGATGGCAGCTGGACCCCGCATCACCTGCAGGCTGAGGCGGCTCCTCACAGCAATGCCCGGGAGCAGAGCCCCAGCCCGGCTGCCTGGAGCCGTGCTCATGGGTTGGGAGCACCCCTGGAGCGGGAGCCCTGGATCAGGAGCCAGTCTCCCCCCAGCTGGCAGCCCCAGTTCCCCCATTCCAGGCTCTGGGGGTAACACCAAGCACCGTCGGGCGTTATTGCCTGCTATGCACCTGCTATTCCCACTGGAATTCCTTGGGTCAGATGAGGGAATGACGATGATGATTATTGAGCCAAGAGGATGCTGCCAAAAGGAAAGGATGGTGGCAGGATTGGGCCCTGATTCTTCTGAGCCTGAAATAAAATACATTTTATGCTGTGTCCTTATTTAATACCCACAGCAATGCTATCTATGAGCTGGACGAGTCCGTTTTCCCTTCCACACTCCTTCCCGCATGTGTGGAGGAGACAGTCAGGATAAACTGGAGAGCCATGTGAGGAACAGCAGAGCAGCCCCAAAGCCCAGCAGGATTTAACAGGGATGAAGTTGCCACATTTAATGGGTTCTGCAGTGGCTGTCCTGAACCCCGACAGTGTGACGCCCCTGGTTACGGATCAGAGAGGCAGCCCTGACCCTCTTCCCCCCTAAACACGTTTTACACACAGCTTCCAACCCCAGACATTCCTTCTAGGAATTGCTACTCGGTGCGATGCCACGAGAAATCAAGAGTAGTGGTGGTTAATAATAAACCAGGCAGCATGGAAAGAACAGATTGCGGTGGGAATTACTGTCTTTCCCGAGATTTGAGGGGTTGGGGGGGCTTTTTTGGGTTCGTCACTGTTGTTTTTAGCTGAGAGATCCCAGCTGGGCCTGAGACTCCGTGTGTGTGAGGAGCTATTTTCCTCCTTGCCTGTGCATCCATTGGGAGGCTTTAGCAGATAACAGCACTTCCCCTGCCACAGAGTCACACACACAAAGTCCTGGGAAAAAAGCTTCGTCCACGTCCTGCTTCCGTGGTAAGGAGAGTTTTCCCGTTAGAAGAGTGGCACTGGGACAGGCCTCGGTGACAGGAACTTGAGCAACCCCGAGAATGGAGAAGCAAGCTGAGGGGATGCAGGACCTACCTGTGGTTCAATAAAAGAAGTCACCATGTGGATCGTCCCACAGGCAAAGACAACACAATTCCAGCGATTCCTTGTGGGAGTAGCGGGGCTCCTCTCACTGCGATGCGATGTGAGAACATCCAGGTACCTGCAGCCAGCTCTAGGTTCCAAACCAGTAGGAAACTCCTTGCTGCTGTCCGCAGGGACGGAAATACAGAGGGCAAGTGCTGGGGAGGAGCGTGTGTGTTTATCCAGCACTTCAGCTAACAAGGAGTGATGCTCTCCAGAGCAGGAGATAAACTGGGAGATGAAATATGGGGCAATAACTGCGCCACGGAGGCGACGGCGCTGTGTTTAATGTGTGCCTCGTTGGGAGCAGATAGGCCATAACATGACAATAATGAAATATAAATGACCTACATAAAAAAAAAGATAAAACCAGGTCATTACCGGAGCGTCAGTTCTTTACAAAATAATTGGTAATGACCTTTGATAAAGAAATCACTCGTGGGATATTGCTGACAGCACCACTTCCAACAGAGGCAACGGAGCAGCCGCCTCTAAATCAGGGCCCGGGCTGCCGGGATGTGCTCGGGGTGTGCTCGGGATGGGCTGTGATTCCCTGATTCCGGGAGCTGGCGCTTCCTCCTCCTCTGCTCTCCTGGAAGCAGGAGCTCCAGGGGACCCCTGGCTGCCTCCCGGCACTGGATGGAAATGACTTTTGATTGCTCCCAGTCTGGCCGAGGGTGCGACAAAAGGCTGCAAACGTCACAGCCGGGATCCCCAGGGGGGTGAAAAACTCCCAAGAATCGGGGAGTGGGGAGGAGAGGATGGCTGGAGCACCCCAAAGGAGTGGCCCGACGTCAGGAGCAGCAAGGACCTGCTGGAGGCAGCCCCCGGGTGGATCCCCCACAGCAGCGCTGAGCTGTTCCTCGGACTTCACTGCTTGTGCCGATCATCCCAGCTGGAAAACAAGCGAGTAACTGGCGGGTGTAAGGGGATCCATCATCTCCCCATCCCAGAGGGAAGAGCGGATCCAAAGCACAGGGATCCCACGTGCAGGGAGCAGGGCCCGCACATCCCTGCAGGGCCAATCCTGTGCACCCCCAGGATCCCCCAGCCCCAGGTCTCCGGCTCGGAGCAGTGGGAATCACGACCCTGATTTTCTATTGGAAAAATTCTGCTCACATTGGGTATTTTGGATTTCCCAGATGAGGAAATGAGCCCAAAGCGGCAGCGTGGACAAGTTCATGCTGAGGGTCCCTGAACTCACTCAGGAGGCCGGGCTGGGCGGTGAGGCCCCGCTTCCCAGCGGAATTCCAAGCAGAGCACTCACGAGATGGAAATGTGCCACAGGGCTGAGGAACAGCTGCCGAGCGACATGGCGCGACAAGATCAGCAGATTTCCTGGAACAGGGTGGAGGAGCAAAAAAACCCATCAGAGTGGCCTGGACCCTGCCGGAGCCACATTCCCGAGTGCGGAATCTGTCGGCTCGATGCGACAAACCTTGCAGCACATCCACTCCCCTTCCCTTCCCCCAGCCCCGAGGAGGGAAACAAGAGCTTCACACTTTCCCTAATACCAGCTGGTTCATTTATATTGCAGAAGTTTCCCGAGACAGTTCCTGACAGCGATATCCCAAACACGGGATGAACCCGCCGCGCATCTGCATAAAATGAGGAGAGCGGCCCCAGATTCCTGCAGAGAGCCTGGAAAACCCAGCTGCCCCCCCAGCCAGGGGCCACGAGAGCCCTGGGGAAGCAGAAGGGATTCCTGCTCTGCGGCTCAGAGTTACTCAGGTTGGAAAAGCCTCCCAAGACCCCCAAGTCCAACCGTTCCCAGCACTGCCAAGGCCACTGCTGACCCACGTCCCCAGGTGCCACATCCACACAGCTTTAAATGCCTCCAGGGATGGGCACTCCCGCCCTGCCTGTTCCAAGGCTTCCTCACTCTTTCAGTAGGGAATTTTTTCCTAACAGCCAGCCTGAACCTTCCCTGGGAAGGAGTTTCATGGGATTTTGCTCAAACTGGTTCTGAAATTGCCGGCATGTTTTGAATGCTTCCCAATGGCCCTGCCCCTGACAGGGAGGTTGGAATGGAATGAGCTCTAAGGTCCCTTCCAACCCAAACCATTCCATGATTCTACAATTGCATGGAATTTTCTGCCCACACAGATGGGCTTTGCCATCTCTGGGGCTGGCCAGGACCTGCAGCCCCCGGCAACAACGCAGTGGCCACTCCTTGTTGGACTCTTGGTCCCTCTGTCCTTCCTTTGCCACTTGCGTTCCCACCCGGTGGGAATGCGCACACCTGCAGATGGCCCCAGAGGGGCTGCTAAAACGGGAAAAGCCTTCCCTTTCCTTCTGGTGAGGGAAGGAGTAACCTGCCTTTGGCCCCGCGGAGGATCCCTGTGGATTTGGTGTCACAGCCCGCGCCTTCTAGACCCAGGGATGACAAAGCCCCGGGAAAATCGGGATTGCAGATGTGCGCTCGGAGCTGCTCGCAGCCCCCACTTCCACAGGTGGACGAGAGGGAGCGCTCAGCCGCTCCAGAGCGTCGTCCTGTAAGGACCCAGTCCTCAATTCCCAGCTTTCCGCGCAGAGCCGCCGCGGAACGCGGGGCTTGCCGCTCGCTCGGCGAGCTGGGGCGGCTTTGGAGCTGGAGCGGGGCTCGGGGCACCTCCGGCGGGGCTGGCTCCGGGAGCCGCGGCCGTGACACCGGCCCGGGACCCGGCAGGGAGCGGCTGCAGTGTCCCCGGCTCTCTCCATCGCCGCTTTCCCTGCCCCTCGGAAGCCCGGCCGGTTCCGCGAGGTGCTAAAGGCTGTCAGCGCCTGCCCGTGCCACACAGCGCGGCCGGGCACCTTCCGGGGGTGGCACCGGTCCGGAGCGTGTCCCAGCCCGACTCCCGAGGCTGGGAAAGGGTTTGGAATGGGCGGCGGGAGCAGCCTGCCCAGGGGCTGTGCCATCCCGGGTGCTGTGCCACCCCAGGGCTGTGCCCGGGCCATCCCGAGCTCCGGAGCCTGGGCAGCGTCAGACCCAGGCAAAGGAGAAGAGCTGCACCCGGCTATAGCAGAAAACAAATGGAATACACCTTCTAAAATACTTCGGGTTTTTAGCAATTTTCAGAATTCGGTGGGGTTTTTTAGGGATTTAGGACCACTCCAGGCTAACACTTCTGGAAACACCCCTCTGAAAACAATCCAGCTCCAGAGGGATTAAATGCCCAAATATTGCTGCTCACTTTTAATGCCGCTGTAATTATTTTACTCTAGTTCCTACCCAAGCTCCGTCTGGAAATCAGGAAGCCCAGGATCTTGTGATCCTCCACTTTGAGTGCCTAAAACAGGGAAGGGGAGGAAGGACTGTTCCTATTTCCTTGTTAAAGTGAGGGGGGAAAAATGGAAAAACAGGTGCTTTAAAATTTTCCAAGGCTCAACCTAAATGACAAAACGCAGGAGCATTTCATTGTTTGAGTTTGGAATAAAAGGCAGATAATTAGGAAATTGGGAGTCTATTAATTTCCCAAATTTACTCAGGCACGAAGCACTGAGCTCTGGTGATATTTGCTTACCTCGTCATTATGCAAAAATATATTAGCTAATTATTTTGACTAATGCAATTAAGATATGCATATTTAGCATAAACTCCACAATAGAAACGTTCCAGTCAGCAGTTGCCGGTTGCACTCGTGGGCAGCAGAGAGGGAAAAGGCTCCGTGCGGGCTCCGATGGCAAACAGGAATATTGCTCCTGCTCTGCCATTCCTGCAGGAATTCATCGGCTCCCCGGTGCAGGAGGGGCCACAGAGGCTGTGCCGGGATTGCCGAAATCCCTTCGGGGCAGGGCCTCTCCCCTGGACATGTTTAGGACCCTCAGGACCTCCTTGCATGGAATCGTGGAATGCTTTAGGCTGGATCTCAAGGATCTCTGGCACCCTCCCAGCCAGGAATTCCTTCCCCATATCCCATCCATCCCTGCCCTCTGGCACTGGGAAGCCATTCCCTGGGTCCTGTCCCTCCATCCTTGTCCCCAGTCCCTCTGCAGCTCTCCTGGAGCCCCTTTAGGCCCTGCCAGGGGCTCTGAGCTCCCCCTGGAGCCTTCCCTTCTCCAGGCTGAGCATTCCCAGCTCTCCCAGCCTGGCTCAGATGGGCTCCGGCCCTCAGAGCGTCTCCCTGGCTTTCCTGGCTCTTTATTTTGTCTGGGGTGCCTCGGGATCAGCACTGCCTGCACCGCTGTCCCATACTCGTCCTTCCTCTGGTGGGTGACAGCTCCAGCTCCTCAGCCCTCCCTTGGGCTCTCTGGGCTCCTGCCCTGCCTGGAGCATCCTTGCCCAGGCGCCCCCGGAGCAGCCCCTGCTCACCCCTGTGCCCTTTTTTCCTGGAGCTCAGTGGGAAGAGGCTTTTGACCAGCTCAGCTCTCCCGGCCTGGCACGGAATGCCAGCCTTGCACTCACAGAATTCCCAGGGCTGTGCCATATGCCGAGCACCGGGGTGAGAAGCTCCAGACTCGGCACGCGGAGCCGGGGCGGGTGAGGAGACGCAGGAGGGCTGGGAAATTTCCTCTCCTCTGCAGGGATTGCGTGAGGAACAAGAGGCTTCTGGAGCACGGGGGAGGAATTGCGCCTGGTTTTCTTTCCCTCTTCCAGTAGAGACTGATGGAAAATCCAGGGATTTTTCAGTGCCTGGCAGGCTTGTGTGGTCCAGATGTGACCACTGGGATTCGGGAGTGAAGTCTCCCAGGCTTCCACCGAGTGACATCCCAAGGAGCGCCAGGGCTGCGAGGAGAGCCCAGCACGGAAAGCTGGGAATGTTTGGGTGGCTCCCTGAGCCGCAGCTCCAGCTCTGCCGAGCGCTGGCTGTGCTTCCAGCGGAGCCAGTTTGGCTAATTCCTCCGGAGCCATGTGGGCTGTCAAATGGCTTCTGCTGTATTTTGTTGCCCTTTCAAATATTTCTCCGAGAGTGGGATGTACCATCTGCTGGCCAATCTGGCTGTGTCTGCAACAGCGCGGCTCCCAGCGCCGCGCCCATGGGCGCTCAGGACCCAGCCAGCACCCTCCGATACCCTCCAGCAGCCTCCAACACCCTCCAGCAGCCTCCGACACCCTCCAGCACCCAGCAGAACCAGCCACGGCATCCATCCAGCACCCACAGGGTGTCCATCTGGCACCCGTCCACAGCACCCAGCAGTGGCTGGAACAGCTGACCTCTAAAGGTCCCTCCCCACCCAAACTATTCCGTGGAGGGGCTGCCCCTTTCCTGGCGGCGTTGAAGGCCGGGCTGGATGCGGCCCTGAGCAGCCTGGATGAGCTGGCAGCGTCCCTGCCCAAGGCAGGGGTTTTGGAGCTGGGTGATCTTTGGGTCCCTTCCAGCCCACAGCATTCCATGATTCCACACCTGCGGGACGAGGAGTCCTTCCACGCCACCCCCTGGGGGCTGCACTGCGCTCCCAGCGTTCCCTCCATCCTGATGGAGTGAGGGTTTCCCTGAGCTGAGGGCTCTTCTGGAGCCACACCACCAAGTTTTAAAGCTCTTTCCCTGCCTTTTCATTGACTCCTTTTCCCATCTTGCACATTCACAGTTCCTGCTGACTCCACACTGCTCCCTCTTCCCAGCACGCTGCCAGACAGGTTAGAGAAGGCGGATTAGACATTGCTGACGGTGCGGAGAAACCCTCATTTCTATCCTGCCGTGGCGAGAACAGGATGGCCTTAGGGAAATCACTCCAGTAATTCCCTGGGGATTGCTCTGGGCTTTGTTAGCCAAGCAAAAGGCTCAAGGATCAGGAGGGGAAAGCAATAATATCAACACTCGTCTCCCAGCGTGCCCGAGCGAGGCACTGGGAAAATAATCTCCTTAAGCGTGGCCGATCCTCTCCCGCTGTGCGTGCACACCCCTGAGTAGCGCCTACACCTGGGAGTAAGGTGTGGGTAACACCCCCCACACACCAGGCACCCACAGAGCACCTCAAGGTTTGGTCCCGGCAGTGTCACCTCAGCCTTGCTCCCTTTTCCACCCCAAAGTCTGTTCTTTATCAAAAGCATCGACTCCAACTCAACAGGTTTAACTCTGTTTCATCTCCTGGGTAGGGGCTGAAAATTCCTGGTGATTCCAGGCTTCTTTTTTCCTCTAAGAGTTTTCAGAACCAGGTTAATGTGCAGTTTTGTGGCCTGGGAATACGTAGTGCTGGGGAAAGCTTCTCAGGCAGAGTTGAAGGGATTAGGGAATGCACTTGCAGGTGGGATTTCCTCCCCAGCAGCTCCAAAACTCAAGGCACAAAGAGCAGATCTAAGAATGGGAATTGTCTGGTGGCTGCGGGGTCTGCCCCTCCTTGGCTAGATTTTCATCTTATCCGCATTTAGGGAAGTTTTGGGCCGCAGTGATATAGCATTTTTAAAAGCAGGGGGTTTGTAAGATCAAGGTGTGCCCCAGGAAACCCCCTGGATTTGCTCCTGGGTGCCCAAGATCCCAGCACATGCCAGCTGCTGCTCAGGGTTACCCCTCCAAAGGCAGTGATTTTATCTCTCCCTCCCAGCGCTTTACCTTTATTCCTGATTATTTTAGAGACGCTTAACAAGTGTGATGGGAACAGCTTTGGGGGCAGATTATTGCAGCAATGGCTGCAATGCAAATCCCATTAGGTGCCGCGGAGCCGTGCCACACATCTGACAGGGATATCTGCGGCCCATCTCACCCCGCTCAGCTCCTGAGGGGATCTCTGCTCCCTGGGAAGCTGCAGTGAAACTTAATCAGGAATTACACCCTCTAAATACCCGCTGAGGAGAGAGTGGACTTTTCAAACCCAAAGCCGTTAATCTTCTGTGGTAATGAGGGGAAAAGCAATGGAGATGGTGGTGGAACTCGCCGAGGGGGAACTGGGAGCTCCGGTGATTGGGGGCTGCAGGAAAACTCCGGCTCTTCCTCTGTTTATCGCATTCTCCACTTCATTACCATTCCCAACTATTTTTAACCCCCCACACCTCGTACACGGCCGGCTGGAAAGAGAAAAGCAGCTCCCAGCAGCCGGCAGAGAAGGCCTTTCCTTCCCTTTTTTCCCTTTAATTAATTCCACAGGGATTGGAGGAGGGAGGAGACCTCGGGACTGTCGGGGCAGGGCAGCAGGTGGATCCTGTGCAATCACAGCGCCGCAGGAACGCTGCCCCCGCATCCCACAGGAGAGCCCAAGGATGCTCGGAGTTAAGGAGAGGCTGGTGGGTCTCTGGCACGGAGAGGGTGTTGGAGCAGAGCCAGGTGTGGCTCCTGGAGCTCACAGCTCCTAGGGAGAAATCCGGAGGGAAAAGGTGCTCCGTAACTCAAACTTTCTGCTCCCTGGGGGTTTGTGATGCCAGAGAAAGGGGCTTTGTGGGCCCTGGACTCGGAGAGTGCAATTCCCAAATCACAGGAGCAGCGCCTCCAGTGCCTCCTGCCTGATGAGATCCTGCTTTCAGTGGGCTAATGATTAAGAAATAACCTAACGATTAAGAAATAATCGAATGATTAAAAAATAACCATATTATTAAGATCACCATTGCACTGATGCAGCACGAGCTGCAGAGAATTCCACCCCAAACCGTCTTCCAGGGATGGGGAATGCACAGCCTTTCTGCTTGATCATGGATGGTGGGGAAAAAGGTTCAGCAAAAAAAAGGAGAAGCAAACTTCAGCTGCGCCTGGCTGGGAACACTGGAGAGGACACAGCTTCAAGTAATGATTATTTTTATTTTGGAAGACATTATCCGAGGGCCTGTTTCCAAGGAAAGCAATCTGGGTTGTGTCTGGGCTGAGCACACGATGTCATCCTGCTGCAAAAACAGCAAACACGGTACCAGGATGGCCAAACAGGAATGTCATGTGGGAGACACATGGAGAGAGCCTCGCTGCGGGAAGGGCTCAGCTGGAGAACAGCTCTGGCCTGGGCACAGCCCCGGGAGAAGCTGTGTGTGCAGCGCCTGGAGCCGGGCCAGGGAGAGCAGCGAGGAGCATCCGACACGGAAAACATGCCCTGAGAGGGGACATGGAAAGAGCTGGGCTTGTTTAGTCTGGGAAAAGGTGGGAGAGGGAAACGTGCTCTTCCATGTGGTGGAGGCTGCGGCAGAGGGGGAGTGCTGGATCCTCCCAATGGCCACAGACATGGGACAAGGTCCTGGACAGCTGACCACACCTAAAATTAGGGGTGTTGCATAGGAATCAATGGATTTATTATCCAACAAAAGAGGGAACACCATTTCCTAATATTTTCCCCCTATTTTTATCCCCATGACTGAGCGGGAGAGGCACGCTGGCATGGAGCTGGAGCATGGAGCTGGGGCATGGAGCAGGATAATCTCTCCCTGCTGCCCCTGCTCTGCAGAAAACCTGCGGGAGTGAGCAGAAATCCGGCGGGTCGCAGC
Organism: Corvus kubaryi; assembly: GCF_017639235.1. NCBI lineage: Eukaryota > Metazoa > Chordata > Aves > Passeriformes > Corvidae > Corvus > Corvus kubaryi. The sequence continues at coordinate 213,591 of NW_024581039.1, forward strand.
TCTCCCGCGGCAGGTTGGATCCCAGGACAGCTGCCCGCGGGGAGGGAGGAACCTGTGACCTCGCTGCGCTGAGGCAGCAGCGGAGCTGCCGCAGCAAAGCCGCCTTAAGCGCTTCCAGCGCAGCTGGGAGGAGGGCACGGAGCAGGCGAGATACCTGCGGCGCGGGGGCTCGCCGGAACAGCGGCAGGAGCAGGAATCGAAGCACTTCTGGGAACTCACGGGGCAGGGAGGGCTGTCCGTGGCTGCTGGAGAGCTGGAGTCACTCCAGCACGGGCCGAGCCAACTGAGGGCGGGGGTCCCCACAACGCCCTGAGCGCTCCGGGAAGACTTGGAAAGAAAGGAAGAAGCCAAAGGAGTTCAGGGTTTGGGAGACCCGTTTTCATTAGGGTTTCCATCGCAATTTTGCCTAATTAGTCTCCAATAATTAATGCTGCGAGTGCAACGGAGATGGAATCAGACAAAATGCTGGTGAGGAAGCCCCATGGAAGCCATCCATCTTTGGGTAGTAATGATTATGTTCTTTTTTATTATTAAAGATCCCATTAGAAAGAATTTATGATTTTTCCCCTTTGTGAGAGAAATAATCAACATTCCGTTGGCTGCTCCCGGTTTTGGTGCGGAGCAGCCGCGGATCCGTAATTAGCCACAGTTAAAAAGAGATTTTGCCTGAATGGCTTTTGGGGAACATTACATCCAAATTACAGCCCCGCCGATTTATTTCCAGGGAAAATACGCTCCTAATAAATAACTCAAATCCAGTTGGTTTGAAAAAACATTTAGATCCAGAAGAAAACAGGCAGGGAAGGAGAATGAGGGCGCTGAGGGGCCGGAAACCCACCGGGGAGAGGGGTGTGCCGGCGAGTGGGTCCAGAGTTCTCGCAGCTTCCACACGGAAAGCACAACATTCCTGCCAAACCCGTGAAAGGAACGAGACCTGGGCATGATGAAGAAAGCCAAGGAACAGGTACGTGAGCAAGCTCTGGAATTTCACAGCCATGGAAATGTCCTGGGAGAGGACCTGGCCTGCTCCCACTGCTCCCGGGCTTGGAGAACGGTCCCAGCAAGGAGCTCTCCATGGAGAACAAAAAGAGAAGTGCTTCCAAACAGGAAAAGGGAACACTGGGGTGATAAGGGTGGCCTCTCTCAGAGCAAGGAGATCTGCATTCCCCGGGTGGGGAGAGCACATTCCAGCCAAGCCAGGGCCTCCTGGGCACTGCCAGACCTCCCACTGCTCCATGCCTTCTGTGAGCCGCCACTCCTCGGTGGAACGCAGTGGCCTTTCAGGGCCCTTCCATGATTTTAAGGCCAGCAGAAAGGAGCAGCCCCGGCACAGCTCCGGCGCTTCCGTGGGGAGTCAGCTCTGCAGGCGCCACGTCTCCTCCGCACGGCCGTTCCCAGAGGCAGCGCTGACATTCCAAGATGTCGGGAACGGTCCCGGCTCTGTCCGGATATAAATAGCACGTTTTGCCGGGATCGTGTTCCAGCTCAAGGTGCAGCTTCATACCTTCCATGGGTGCCATCTCCGCAGCTGCACTTGGAAGTGCCTTTAATGGGAAGCCATTACAAGAGGAAGTCATTTGGAGATCATTCCCATGCTGGGAAATTTTGTTTCCGGAGCCATTTAATGCAAATTTCAGTCTTTGCTTGTTGGGAGTTGATGAATTCCAACGGCGCTTGCCTCGAGTGAAAAGATCCGAGTTTTATGCCGTCGGATTCGCTGCGGATCTTAAAAACAATGCCTGCACAACTTCCATTTAGTGTGGGAATTCAGCTTTTAATTTCCAGCCCACAGTGATGTGCAGCCCGGAGTTTGGCAGGCAGCTTAATTCCGTATCCAGGAAGGATGTAGCAGGGAGCCTTTTCCATCCCGAATCAAATGGAATTGGTGATTTGCATGCACCTTTGGAGTCAAAATCAAACATTTGCCCTGGCTTGGCCCTCGTTTAATTAAAATGATGAGAACGTGCGATAGGCTTTTGGTCTGAGGCAAAAAGGATGCACAGCCCTGAAATTTGGAACAAACATAAAAAAAATTGCGAAAGGCATGGTTGGAAGTGATAAGAAATGCCAAGACTATGTATTACATGGGATCACGGGATGAAAATAGAAAATATCCTTAAAAAAATCCCGGCGTGCTGTGAAACTGTTGTAGGAAGGGCTGGATTGGATTACAGGCTTTATGGATAATGTCCCTGCACCCAGCACTGTCCAGGCTTGTCACCCAGGCTGAGGGGGCTAGGAGAGGGAAGGGAACGGGAATTTTCTCTTGGATACGGGCTGGAAGAACTGGTGGGTTCCGATTTGCATTTGTGAGCACAGATTCATTTCTTTAATTGGGAGTTTATTGCGTTTGGAATGAGTTGAAACGCAAGGAAAACAACTGCTCATTCCTAGGGAGCACCATCCATTTTGGGAGCCGAGGCTTCCCTCTCTGCTGTTCCCATCCCTTCTGGCTCCAGGGATTTGGGGCTTTTGTCAACATTGGAGTGCCAACCTTGCCCTTCAAACCACGGAATGAAGAACAGGGGCACGTCCCAGCCAGGAGGGGGGTGTGCAAGAACTGCAGGATGAAGGACTTAATCCACGTCTGCTTCCCCCAGCCCACCCAGACTTGTTTTCCACCATCCTCTGCAGCCACCACTTGTGCTCAGGCTGAAGCACAAGCAGGCAAGGGGTGGAAAGTTTGAAGAACACATTTCCTCCACCGAAAAAAAAAAAATTTATTTTAAAAACTGTAATTTCAAACGGCCCTTAAAAGAGCTGATTGAAATAGAGGGGTTTTTTTTTCCCCAAAACCAAATCACCACTTGAACAGCTGAGCTATTTTTAGTCCCAAAGCTTTGCACTTTTAAGTTGCTTGTTTGATACCAGTAAAATAACGAACAAAGGAGGAATTCATCCAACCCCATTTAAGCCTCCAGAATCTGGGGTCTGCTTTAGCCTGGCCGCTTGGGATGCTTTGGAGCCATGGGAAGGACGCTGGCTCCTCCAGGACATCCATCCCACCTGCCCTGGACATGGCCCGGAGGCGTGGCAGTGCTGATCTGGGTTTAAAGGGTCATTTTCATACCCACCATCCCAATTCCCTGTCAGCCACACACAGCGGCTCCACAGGGGAAAATTCCTCCCCACAGGAATTCTCCCCGTGGGAAGAGCCCCACACTGGGTCTCCACCAGCCCATCCTGTTTCCTACAGCACCACAAGAGCTGACTTTATTTTAATTTGTAAATACTTTGATGTCTGGGGACTTGGCTCTTGCACAGTGCTAAACTTCCAGCAGGAGGGAACAGTTTCCAGGACTTTTAACTTGCCTTGATTTCCCACTATTCTTCATCTCAGGGGGGAACCGCTCATTTCCAAGTGGGATTTTCTCCTGCTCTTGGGCTTGCTGCTCTTGCAGGAGTCACGCGAGGCTCCGCTCCTGCAAACCAGCCCGTGCATCTGCTTTGGGAAGGACTGGTGGGAATGGGAGTAGAAGGGGCCAAGCAGCAAAACTCCGGATGCTTTGGGAAGGGGAGAGGAGGAAGGAGGGATGAGCTGGACTGGGAACTGGAACTGGGGGCTTTGTCCCACTGCGGCCATCCCTGCCCTTCCTGCAGCGTCTGAAGGGAGAGGGGAGTGTCAGAAATCTTCCTTTTCCCTGAAACTGCAGCAATATTCCCGGGGCACCCATTTTCCCATCTCCCCCTGTGATATCCCGGGGTGTCACCTTGAAAGCAAGCCACTGCTCAGGACAGCAGCTCTTCTCCTGGTTTCAGTGCCTGGCTGCTCATGGATAAATGCGAGGGATTCTCTAACCCGGTGTGAGGACAGAGCCCGGCACAGCCCTGGCTCTGCTCACAGCAGGAACCGGGGCTGGGAGGAGCTGGTGCTGTCCCCGGGGGCAGCCTCAAGCAGGACAGGAGGGAAACCGGGCCAGGCAGTTCCATGCCTGGCGATCCTGGTTCCCAGACCAGGATAATCATGGATCCCAGGCCAGGATAAAGGCCCTTTTAAGCTTCCGGGATGCAGCACATCCCTAACACGTCGGCCGGGCCTGCTGCCATCCTGCCGGGCTTTTAGGGCTGTCAGGAGTGTCCTGTCCCTTACGGAGAGGTGCCTCAGGTACCGTGGGCTGCCCAGCGAGCTCCGTGCCAGGGTCAGAGGGAGCCGGGGCTGCACATCCATCCATCCATCCATCCATCCTCCCTCCATCCATCCATCCCTCCATCCCTGGCCGGGGAGACGCTGGCTGCAGCCTCCAGGCGCTCCCCGCTCTGCGCCAGGCCGGCCCTAATGCGCTTTGCCGGGGAGCCGCGGCCCCCCCTCGCTGTTCTGGTTTGGTGCCCAGAACATCTGGTCACCCTATAGCCTTTTTTTAATCCAGTCGCGCCGCTCCCTCGGCACATTCCCGGCTGCCAGCAGCTGAGCCGCGGCTGCTGGCACCGGGGAGCCAGCGTGGCGTTCGCACGCCGCGGCCGCAGCCCCCGCCGGCTCCGGGCGCTGCCGGGGGCTCGGCCGGCCCCGCTTCCTCATCCCGCCCGCACGGCAGCGTTCGTTCCCAATTTACGCACGAGGTTCGGCGCTGCTTGAGGGAAGGAGCTGTGGGGACACAGCAGCGAGGCTTCAGGGCTGAGCTCTGTGCCCAGGGCTGAGCCCCGCACCCCCCGGGAATGGCCGGGAACGGTCCCCGGTTCCTTTTCCTGTGGGAGCTCCCAGCGGGGGTGGATCCTCGCCCTGGAGCTCAGCAGTGCCACCTGAGCGTGTCCCACCGCGGCTCTGCCGTGTCCGGAGCTTCGGCTTTTGCCGCCCTGCTGAGGTCAGTCCTGAGGTGGCACTGACCCCACCCGGGACGAGCAGAGCCCCTGGGGGCTCGGGGAAGGAGCCCAGGGGCAGGCTGAGCCTAAAGCCTGAGTGAGGGACTCGGGGAGCCCCTGCCCTGGCTGCCGGTGACACTGGGGGTGACACTGGGACCCCCCAAAGCTGTTCCCTTTCCTTGTGTGAGTCAGGGGGGGAAACTGGGACCGTGAGTGTCCTCCCGGCAGGATGCCGTGCCCAGCCTCGCCACTGAGCCCTGCCTCGCCAGAGGGCTGCAGGAGGTGCTTCCCTGGCATTTCGGGGGGTATTGGCAGGGACAGCCCCCCCGGCTCTGTCTGGGGCTCCTCTGGCACTGCCACCACAGAGCCTCACTGCCTGCAGTCAGCACACGCTACGGTAGCCAGACTTTCCCCGTCTCTTGTGCATTCCCTACAAATCCATTTAAAATGTTGCTATAATGTCAAAAGAGACCCTTAGGACCATCAGATTTCAGAGGCCTGACTTAAAATAATAAAGCCCAAGGTCCTCAGCACATGGAACGAAAAGAGTTGGGGCTGGAAAGGGGATAAATCCCTCTCCAGCACAGCACCAAAACGGCTTCTGCCGGATGCTCTGGGGTGTGGACACCCAGCCAGGGGCTCCCGGAGTCCTCTGTGGGGCCATTCCAAGGGAGCAGGGCCACCAGGACCACCCCAAAGGACCATTCACCGTCCCGAGGGATGTGGGTGTCACTGTGCCATGGCAGTCCCAGGTCACATCCATCCTCCCACTGCAATGGGAGCGGGGCCGCCTCAGCAGCTCACACAGCACGTGTTTGGGCTAGCGAAGCACCCGGTATTAGCAGAAACCCTAACATTTCCCAAACCCTGCAGAATCAGCTGCTGTTTTTCCCCCGGTACCTCAGCCATGACATAAGCGCTCCAAGATGTTCACCAAAGGATTACACATCGCAGTGTGGGCTATCAGTCTGGCAAAGAGCAGCACGAGCTCTGGTATTTGCGAGTGATATTTGAAATCCTAACCCCAGAAGAAAATCGGCAGGCAATAACATCCTGTTTTCCACGGAGAGCGTCCCGCTTCCCCAGCAGTGGGAAAAGGCTGCTCCTCATTCCTTAGGACGGCATGTAATACCCTCTGCTTTATGCTGCGCTCCGAGCTGGGAGCAAATATTTTTCCAACAACATCACCACATGGAAAGCGTTTTGCACATCTCAAACCTTCCCACCACATTGTTTTGGGAATGGAACACAACCTGCCGGAGCGGGGCCGAGCCGTGAGGGACGGCTGAGCTGGCGGCCTTCAACTGGGGACTTTTAGGTGGCATTTGGGGAAGAAATTTTCCCTGTGAGGGTGGTGAGGCCCTGGCCCAGGGTGCCCAGAGCAGCTGTGGCTGCCCCTGGATCCCTGGCAGTGTCCCAGGCCAGGCTGGAAGGGGCTGGGAGCAGCCCGGGGCAGCGGAAGGTGCGGAGGGTCCCTTCCCGCCCGCCCCGGCCCTTCCCCGGCCCGTGAGCCAGACTGCGCTGCCGCAGGGAACGCGCCACAAGGTGGCGCTGTGCCCCCGCTTCCCCCTCACGGAGCGGCGGGAAGCGGCGGAGCGCCGGGAGCGCGGGGCGAGCGCAGAGCCACGGACCGCTCGGGATGGAGGCGCCGTCAGGGATCATCCAGTCCCACCCCTGCCATGGCAGGGACACCTTCCACGAGCCCAGGTTATTCCAACTTGCCCTGGAACAATTCCAGGGATGGGGCAGCCGCAGCTGCTCCGGGCAACCTGTGCCAGGGCCTCGCCACCCTCGCAGCCAGGAACTGCTTCCCAGTATCCCATCTAGCCCTGCCCTTTGTCAGTGGGAAGCCATTCCCCCTTGTCCTGGCATTCCGCGCCTTTTCCAAAATCCCTCTCCAGCTTCCCTGGAGCCCCTCTAGGCCCTGGAAGGGGTCCCAAAACCTCACTGGGGAGCTGCCACATCCCCCATCCCGGGCGCTCCAGGGAGGGGAACATCGGCCCTCTGAGACTGGAATGAAATATATGACAGATGGCTTAAAAAAACCTAAAAAAGCAATTATCAAAGGGGAAGGGTTTGGAACATGTCCTTTGAAATCCAAATTTGTTTAGCATTTTTAGCAGCTGAAATAATTTTCGGAGCATCTGATGAGAGCTTTGAGTGCTTCCTTCCCTCCTCTCTCTCGCCAAGCCATCCGTTCAAAGGCTGCCACTGGCACAGCGAGTTCCCTGCTTTATTGCTGTTGGAATTTTTCATTGGGGAATGGTGGAATGAGGGGATGAACTGCGATATTCCCGGCTGAATGTCCTTTTGAAATGTTCCGTGGCTTTGCAGAGGATGGAAGAACTGTACTCTGTGATTCTTCAAACATAACTACATGGGAATGTGTCTCATTATAGCTTCCCTTCCTTCTTCACTTTCTTCTGTTCTTCTGTTCTTTCTCCACCAAAAAAAAATGGGAATTAATCATCTACCTTGTCCATTATCCATAGGAAGTACCAGATCACTGGAAAAATTAATAAAATCCCATACCTGAGGGGTGAGGGAGCACCTGTTTATCACAGGCAGCTGCTCAAGTGTCCTGGTGTTTGAAACTGCTCCAAAACTTCCCCAGGGAATGTGGATGATCGGGAGTTAATTGGCCCCAACTAGCTCCCATCAAGCAGATCCAGGTCATGGAGAGGTTTTCCAGCCTCCCCACATAACCCAGCCACAGGCAAGGGCAATTCCCTGCTCCACCTTCCGCCCATGGGCGCCTGAAGGGTGCAGCCTGACTCTCCATGCTGGGAACCTCTGGAGATGCCTCGCATCCAAGGGGATGAGTCTCAGAAAAGAGGATAACAAGGCCCTGAAGGAGATTAAAGTTCGCTCCTGCTGGTGTGAATCTGGAGGACAAACACTCTCTAATCCCGCTCCAAAGGGGAGATCCAAGGCCTTTAAGTCTCTTAAGCCGCGTTCGTTTGGGCTCAGCCGGGAGCTGCCCTCCGGCTCCGCCGCTCCCTCCCGCTGCCAGGCCAGGGGGACAGCGGGGGCTTTGTGCCAGGAAGGGGGCACATCCCAGCAAGGGGGGGCTATAAACCCCCAAATCCGGGTTTTTCCCTGGTTTCAAGTCGGTGGGATGGCAGCAAGGCCCTGCACTTGCTTTGGTTAAGGGTCGCTCAATCTCCAGGGATTCCCAGACCAGAACTGCACTTAGAATCCAGCATCATCCCTAGAGAAACTTCACACAGTCTTGGAGCAGCTTCCCAGGTCTGAGATTGTTTTCTCCTTTTATTAGAGCTCTGACAGAGGCAAATCCTGGGTTTCCTAGGATGGAGCTATGAAATAAAGATGCCTTAAGGAGACTCAGTCAGGAATACGGAGTGGGAAGTGTGGGGGCGAGTTTGGGAACACGCTAAATCTTTGTGGATTTGGGGAGTGACTGAGATGTGACTCACCCTGGGGGCATGAGGTTCTCATTCAAAGTTTTCATGCCTGTTCCCAGAATTTCCACCAGAAATTCCACAATTTTCATGGCGCCCCCCCCCCCCCCCAGAGGCTCCTGAGGTGCAGGGAGCATCACGCAAAGATCCCTCCCTGTCCCAGGGTCTCCTGGAAACGGTCCCAGATGGGCTGGAAAAGCAGCATCTTTCCTCTGGAAGAGGAACCACCAGGCTGCAAATTGGGGCGCCCGGTGAGCAAGCTGGAAGGTGCTGCCAGGTGTGCGGCTTCCTGCCTGGAACAGGGACATCGGGCTGGAAAATAAACGCGGGAAGGGAGCAAATCCGCGGGATGGAGGCGCTGCCAGCGAGCGGGGCTAAGCGAGCGCGGGGAGCTGGAGCGTGGTTAATGTAATTACACATCCACTCCTTGTGCTGCACGAGCAGGTGAAGCAGCACTAATCCCCAATCCGATACCTGCAGGGAGGCCGATCGGGAACAGCTGTTTGGACAACAAGGAACGAGCCGCACGCGCTCCGGTTCCGCGGGCACTGCCAGCGCCCGGCCGCTCCCTCCGCACCCGTTGTAGGAATTAAGCGCTGCTCCGTACGAAATGACAGCGCCTTCTCCCAGAAATCCCGCTGCCGGCTCGTTCATTAGCACAGTAACGGCGTGGCCGGTTTTGGACAGGACTTCTCGCCGATTCCCAAACTCATTCCGGGTTTGGCTGCCTGGGCCGGGCGACACAAGGAGGGACACAGAGCTACGATGCTCTTGTTGCGAGGGGGAGTTTGGGGATTTGGGAGTTACTAAATAAGAGGGACAATCCCGGACACAGCGTCTCCGCCCTTGGATTGCCCCAGGAATGCCCTGCTCCGTGGCGGGGAGGGTGTTTCCCTGCCAGCAGCGGCGGAGCACATTTAATTCCAGAGCCTCTAAGCTCCTTACCACCCCATTACAGTGCTTTAATAACCTGTGTTCTGTTTACACCTCACTCCCAGGTCTGGGACGCTTGTCCTCACCTTCTGGGGAATCATCAGGATGACTCCCAGGATATCCCAGCGCACGCCTGTCCCGTGTCTACTCCCCACTTCCAGGTTTGTCTGTTTGTGGCCATGAGGGAAACCACAAAAAAGCAAAATATTTGTACGTGTCCGCCTACAGCCACCTTTCCCAAAGGCTCTTCCATGGATAACACTCTCCCAGGAGTCCATTTTGGAAAGTGCAGGAGGCGTTTGGGAGCTTTTGAGCCCCACCCCCCCCCCCCAAAAAAAAAATCAGTGGCCCTTTAAAATACGGATTTATCAGTATGGCACAAGCTCCCCCAGGATACACTGCTCCAGCCAACAGCTTCCTGTGCCTGGGAAGATTTTCCAAAGGGTTTTCCATGCCTGGGCTTGTTCCAAGTGGAGGACTCTGGGTGAGCAGCAGCTCAAACCACATAGTTTGGAATTTATCAAGTTATGGTATATATAGGGATACTAAGGTGTCTCTCTATAGATATACATAATGTTATAAATATTATAAAGTTATATAGAATAAAATTAGATGTATTATGAAATTATGTTTATTATAACTTAATTAGATAATTATTTTCCACCAAAAAGCGGTGGATATAGGTCAGGGCAGCATCAATCTGAGTGCAGTTTGGTTTTCAGCAGGGATCTGATCAGTTCAGCTGAAGCCGAACAGCGCCACGGCCGCAGAAACAATTCCGAGGGAATGATTTCCCAGCTCCTGGCCGATGGACGTGGTGCCATGTGTGTCCTGCTTTCAGGAATTAATGTCTTCCCTCCTCAGCCACCTACTGCTGCTCGCTTCATTAATGACATTCTGGACACCGCTCCCGAGGGCAGCAAGGGAAGGGAAATCTGGCTCCTGTCTGCATGGCAGTGATTCCGAGGCTCAGGCCTGGCTTCTCCTCAAGCTGGGCTGCAAATGAACAGAATTCCTGCTATTCCTGCTGCTAATAAGGAATCAGGTAAGGCTCTGCTTTCACGGGATGATGGAATGCCTGAATGGTTTAGGTGGGAAGGGATTTTAAGGATCACCCAGTCGCACCACTGCCACGGGCCACTATGCCACACCTTCCACTAGCCCAGGCTGCTCCAAGCCCCATCCAACCTGGCCTGGGACACTTCCAGGGATCCAGGGGCAGCCACAGCTGTTCTGGGCACCCTGGAGCAGATCCCATGGGATCCAGGGCTGGGCTCCCTCTGGAAATGACACCTCCATTTGTACTTTACACACCGGAACCAACGTGACTCCCCAGCCCCAACATTCCAGCTCAAATAATGACTCCCATTAAAGCAGCGACAGCGCTGCCGGATAATGCGCCGAGGATAAAGGAGGCATTTAGAGGATGGAAAACTAATTGGTTCAGGAATCAAATTTGAAAAATGCAGCATCTTCCTGGAGCAGTGGGAGTGCAAACCCTCCGCCTTTAATGAGCTGCCTCCAAAGGAGGCGGATGTGTCATATTTCTCGGGATGAGCTTGCATTAGGAAGCTGCTGAGATGGGAATAGTCATTACCTGCTTCCCACAAACCATTGGCTCCTCCAGAGCAGCGGCCGCCGTTCTCGGGGCTTGGGGAGGGCGTGGTGCGAGCAGGGCCTGGCGCAGCCAGCGCCGCGTGCAGGTGCTGCAACGACTCTTCAGGAGCTACCCACGATGGATATTAAAGGAATTTGGGAACCTCTCGGTCCTGATGGCTCCCATCACATTCCTAATGAGGCTCATTTACTGGGGCAAACATCTTTCCCTCATTATTCCTCTGGAATTCTGCGTACGTGCCCCGGCTTCAGGGGGAGCGAGGCTGCCGTGCACACATGGGGTGACATCCACAGCTGGGATACCGGCATGTGCCGGTGGGAGCAGCCATCCCAGCCCTTGGGAGGGAGCTGGGAGCCACAGCCACGTGCTGTTGGATCAATTTCCATGGGAAATAGATTCCACTGGGATCCTGCCCATGGCTTATTTTATCTTTCCTTACCCAAAGCCCTGGGAAGCCAGTTCAAGTCTGCACAATGTGACCTTGGAAAGTGCAGGAATTATATATTTATATCTTTCCAGCTGTATCCCAGTCACCACCTTTCATCCAGAGGCAGTGGGCTGGGTGGTCACTGAAAACATTCCATTCCATGCCATTCCTTTTGGCAGCCATGGCCACTGAAGGCCAGGGAGCACCTGCCAGCTGGTTTGGAGCATTTGGGAAGCTGCTCCTTTCTTTCCCTCCCTGGTCAGGGAGATGGGAGCTCCATCTCCCAAGCAGAGCACACATGTCCCTGGTGGGCCACCAGGCAGCTGCAGCTGGAGAAGCGCTTGGAAAGGTCAGAGGAATACATTAAACTGTCTCCCGGCCACCTCAGCAGATGCCGCTGGCTCTTCCGTGGCCGGAACCTCGGGCAAAGCTGCCCTGGCAGCCACGGCCCCTCGGCTCGGCCTCCCTGGGGATGCCGAGCGGGAGAGAGTCACCTTGCCCTGGCACAGGGAAAACTGGGCATTTGGCTGCAGGGTGTCAGGAAAAGAGATGGGAGACAGGAGATGGGAGTCAGTCATGGCTGACAGCAAGGGTCACTTATGGGACAGCACCCAGACAGGACACTGCTGTTTATCCAGGGCAAAACTCCACTTTGGGAGTTTTAATCCCCCCCTTGGGATTTCTTTTGGAACCCTTGTCAGTTTGAGCCTCAGTGGTTCAGCCCCAGAAATCCTGCTGGCCATTCCCAGCACGGACTGGAGCCTGTGCTCAGGGGGACACCCTGTGCTGGAGTTCCCAAAAAGCACCTGAGGACAGGCAGGGACCCTTCCTGGGACATCCCAATCCTGCCTTGTGCTGGAGCTGCTGGTGGTACTGGGGGAAGAGCCCCTTGCACCTGCCAGAGGGGAGCAGAAAGGCAGCTCTGAAACTGGGAAATATTCCTTTAATCAGAAGAATTAAGGAGTAAGAGCTCCAGATCCTGCTTCCAGCTCCGAGTGCGCAGGCTCGCTGGATTCTCCGCGGTGCCGAGGGTTGAGGGAGAGCAGAGTTTGGCCACTGGCTGGAAGAGATAAGCCCTGCACGCTCCTGAATGCGGAACAGGGGTAATGAGGTGATATTCCCGCTGATAAGGAGCCCTCCCCGTTATCAGCAGCGAAGGCAGGTGTTCCCAGTGTTTATGTTTGCAGCGGAACACGTTGCGTGGAAATCGATATTACGGTGAAGCTGTTGTTCCCTATGGAAAATGGAAATCAATCTGTGAGGCTCCCGGGCCCTGGGAGCTGAGTGGAGGAGCTCTGATGGTGCCTTGGAGAATCATGGAATGGGTTGGCTTGGAAAGGATTTGAAGGATCATCCCATTCCACCCCTGCCATGGGCAGGGACACCTTCCATTAGCCCAGGTTGCCCCAAGCCCCATCCAGCCTGGCCTGGGACACAGCCTGAACACCCAGTCAGAGCCAAGCGGCGGGGAAAGGCTCCTGGGATGGGGAGCACCCAGCAAAGGTGTCCACGGCCACTCCTGGGTGGGGCCTGGGGCCGTCCCCACGGCCCTGAACCCGATGGCTCTTTGTGCCAGCCCTCCCGAGCTCCACGTGTTTACATTCCTTCTGCTTAATATTTCTGCAATCTTCTCTGGCATCATCCACTCGGAATTTTTCTCCTCCCACTTCACACCTCGGCGGAGCCTTCTGGTCCCGCAGCAGATGCATTGTGAAGCTTCTCCTTCTCCGGCGCCTGCATATGCTCCATTAAAAGTGTTTGTTTCTTTGAGCTGCTCCGAGTTGGGATGTGACAAAAAAAAACCCTCCCAACTTTTTTGGCCTGGGTTCGGCAGCCCCCGGCCCCGCGCCGAGGAGCTCCAGGCGCGCGGGGTCCCCGTGTCACCCGCCCGCTGCGTGCCAGCGATTTCCCCGTGCTCGCGCCGGTGCCTCCGACGTGCACTGGCACCCAAAGATAGAAATTGGGCTTCTGCATCCCCTGCACAGCAAGAACATGGTGGGAGGTGCCAACTGGGAGCACAGAAACCGGGATGGAGCCGTTGCCTAGTGATGGGAAGCGCGGGCAGGCTGGCATTTCCCACGGCGGGAACGCCAGCTCCCACCTGGCACTGGCACAGGGGGCTCCGAGGGGAGAGGGCACGCGGAGGTCACCCCAGAGGTAAACCGAGGCACGGCCAGCGCTGGGAGGGCACAGATCCCGCCTCTCCTCAGGGATGCCTGGTACCCCCAGGGCTCCAAGGAGCTCTGCTGGTTCCTGCACTGCCACACTGGGAAAACATCTCCCTGAATATCCCAGCGTGAGCTGTGGGGAAGGCTCTGCTCCAGACACCCTGCACAGAGCCAGCAGAATTCCTGCCTGGATTAATAGCCCCACGCATGGATTTTTATGGCATGGCTCTGGCCACAGCTGCCACCCACCAAATAGCCTGTGCTTTTATTCCTGTTGGAAAAGGTGTTTGGTTACAATTCCTACAAATGTGAAGATTTAAAAATAACGGTGTCCTGCAAGCCCTAACACATTTGGGAGTTTCACTTCCATGAAGCATCCCCAATTATGGAATCCCACGTCCTTCACAAAAGCAGTATTACAGCGTATTTCAGGATGCTTCCCACTGGGAAGCAGTGCCCTTGTCCCCTCTCTTGTCACCTTGGGCAGGGGTGCCAAGGGAGGGGGTCCTGTCCTGCGTGGGAATTCCCATTTTCCCCATTTCACTCTGGAATTGCACCTGGCAGAGCGCTGCCCTTGTCCCAGACCCCACCAAACAGTCACTGACCGGGGGCAGCCCTTTGGGGCACTGCATCCCAGGGGCTCCATCCACCTCCAAGCCCCACCTTGGCTCCCGACAGCGGGGAGCGGGCCGGGAGCGCCGCCCCTGGCACTCCGTCAGCACGGCTCCGGCGGCACGAACAGATGCTCTCCCGCTCCCGCTGGCCTGGAGGTTGCTGAGCAATTTGGGGGTGATGGATGAGATGCTCCAAGATGATTTCTGAGCGTGCCATGGGAAAGAGACCCCCATCCCTCCAGGCGATGGGAATCGCTCCGGAGCGTGCTCTCCACCTGCTCCCTCTGCAGCCCAGGGCTGGTGTCCCTCACTGAGCCATCCAGCACCCGATCCCAGGGATCTGCAGCACCAGCAGCTCCAGAGGGGGCTGGCCTGTCCCTTCCCAGCTCCACAGCCAGCTGGAAATCACCAGTTCTGACAGTATTCCCTCAATATTAGAACAATTCCCAAACATATGGAAGGACTCCACTTAGAGCATTAAGAGCAATGAAATACTCCAGCTGACATTTAATCCATTGAAGTCGAGGATCCATTCCCATCCCTGAGCACGGGGTGAGATCCCTTCCCTCCGAGGCTGTGCAGCACTTTCACCTGTCCGGTTTTCTGCTGCCCGGTTTTCAGGTGCCACAGGTGATTCCGGCAGGGGAACGCCACCTGCCCGCACTTCCGAGGCCCAAGGAGCCGAGGGAGAGGCAGGAGGCCCGGCCTGACATTTGCCAACTGGCTGGGATCCTCCTTGTCGCTGAAAGTCACCGTGCCCCCCGCCGTTCCCAAGTCTCACATCCCATTTTTCCGCTGTCTGGCATGAGAAATGCGGCTGCCGCGGATCCTCCCCCGGCAGGTACCGCTGTCGAACATGTTGCCTTCACAACATGACACGGAGCCTAAAAACTCACAGAGAGACTAATTACTGCAGGAAAATTCCAGCCCCAGCCCGAGTTCCCGGAGCTGCAGCTGACAGCCCGGCCCCGGCCCCGGCTGCTGTGGGCAGCTCTCCCGGGAGGGGCTGTCACCCCGTCCTGCTCTGGCTCCGATCCCCGGGATCCCAGTGGGAGGAGCCCTCAGGAACACCAGCCAGCAGCACCTAAGCCGAGCCTGAAATACTCCAAATTAAAACCTGCCAGCCCTGCAGTTAGAAGCTGCCATCCCTTCTCTCTGCTTCCCAGAAATAATATTAATTCCCATTGAAAAATGGGATTAAATTCATGCCTCAGTAGCTACAAATCATCCTCTGACAGGCAGATTTCATCTGAAAGAAAATATTGAGGGATAATTGATCTGGAAGCTGAGGTATCAGCTCACATTTACCTGGGGGTGTGTAAGAAATGCAATCTAGAGCATTTATATCTGGATAACTCAGATTTCCCTGGAATCGGGAAATAATGCCACATGAATTCCTCTAAAAAGCCATTTTGCCCAGGAAAATTGCCCAGGGAGAGCCCATTGTTTTCCATGAAATGGGGAGCTGTGCAAGTGGAGTCATTCCATGCTCTGAGCAGAACTGAGGAGGAAAAACATCTTTCCTCCCCTTGGAGCTGCTTGAGAAGTATAAAAGCTTTAAATTCTGATGGTCAGAAATGGGGGAAATTCACCAAAATGCCATCGTTTTTCTGCCTTTTTTCCCATCGACATTATAATGTGGTAATCAGGGAAAACACCTCCAACTTCCTTTCCCTTTTCCTTAATAAAAATAAAAATTAAAAAAAAAAATTAGAAACTGCCAACGATTTCAGCCCTGGGATGGAGACTTTGGGGCATTTTATCCATCCTGGCACTCTGACACTTTGGTTCCCTGACCTTTCCTGGCCCAAGGAGAAGCTCCAGGACTTCCTCAGGCTCTTCCCATCATCAGCTGTGCACAGAAGGAATCGGAGCCCGGCACGGGAAGTGTGGAAAGCCGGGCTGGACCACCAGTCCCGGGGCTGGGCTGGGATTACTGGTCAGAGTGGGGTTAATTCAGCACATGGGGGGTGATTTAAATGTCATGTTTGCAGGAAACAAGGCTTTTGGTGTCTGATCCATGATCCCATGACGATCCCATGCTTGTGCTTCCCTCGGTTCCTGCATCCCAGTGCAGGACTTGGGACTTACAGAGGTATAAACCACGAAAAATGAAAGGGCAACATTTGAAAAGTGAGAAAAAGAAACGAGTATTTCCTGATGGTTCATTTAAGGGGAAAAAAGGCATTTTCCCAGGGAATGGTGTGTTCCGAGCGGCAGAGAGGGCCTGGGGAGCAAAATACACGTTGGCAAGGGAGGGAAAGTCGTGGAGCGAATTCTGCTGGCAGCTTTTTCTGCAGGAAGCCGCAATTGGAGATTTCCCCCAGTGTTAATGACACGGTGTTAGTGACACACCACTGCCTTCCGGAGCTCAGCCACCACGGCTCCTGCTTGCTTGGGAATTTGGGAAATTCAGGCCATTGGGGGAACATTTGGGAAAACAAAAGCCTTCTGAAAAATCCAAATACTAAAAATATTAATGTCACGGGAACTCCTGGGTATTTCGGTTTAAAAACATCAGCAAGGAGATGAAGTGTTTTGGCCATTAAATGTTATTCTACATAGGAGGAAATGCAACCCTGAAATTAAGTGGAAAGGTGTTTTTCCCTTTGCCTTGAGAATCGTTTCAGAATTCTCTCCCTGGAAATTTTAGGGAAAAGTGTATTAAATGCTCCAGAAGCTCTGTGTGTGCTGTCAAGCCTTTGGAATTTGGGGAATAACTCAAATTAAGGGGAACACATGGCAGGAACTCAAGTCTGGCCTGGCCGGGTGCTCAGGAGATGCATGGAAGGTGATTTTTGGTGTCTGGGAAGCTCCACAACCTCCTGCTCTTTCATCTTCAGTCGGTTTTTCAATTCGGAGCTTTTCCACATGGGACATTCCAAGGGGAAAACAACACTTGGAGTTAGAACTGAGGCAGTCCTGGAGACAAATGTGATTAATGGGACAATCCTGGAGACTGGAGGCAGTTCCTGCCATTCCCTGCTCTCCAAGGGCCGCTTGTGCTCCCATCCAGCTGCAGATTCCCAGCACCACCGGCGTCCGGCCCGGGGATGTGACATTTGAAACCCTCGGTCACTGGGGGCTGACTTGTGTTCATTTCACTCCAATAACCTCTTTTCTTGCTTGAGGGAATTTTGGTGGAGCCACTCGTGGCTCACCTTTCCCGAAACATATTCCCTAAATTTCTTCCCAAAATAGATACACACTCACACAGAGCTCCCAATAATAGCCTTAAGTTAATCATGCCCTAATTAATCAGTGATCAGGTCTTATTAAAGCGGGATAACAGAGCTCCTGATTCCCACCTGCATTCCCATCCAGGCTTGCAACACGTGCAGGAGGCACCTGAAGAATGTCGGGATGAATTTCGGGATAAATTCCCTAGGGTGTACAAGCGGCTACCACGGCAAGGATTCACTTTTAATTAAATTAAAACTCAGGTTTCAGCTACATTATATATTGGAAAAAAAAATCAGGACCCCCCGGCCGGGTTCTCCTGGTATTAACTCAGTTCCTGCGAGGCCGAGGTGCGTTGTCCCGTTTTCCTGCAGGGCGTGCCGAGGCACGGCGGCTGCAGCCGCCCTTGCCGGCCGCAGGCCCAGCCCGGAGCGCCGCAGGACCGGCGCTTGGGATGGCGCGGAGGCTCCGTGCGCCCCGCGGGGTGACTCCGCCGGGCCCGCAGCGCCACCTCGTGGGGACGGGCCGGGCCCGCATCCCGCCCCGGCCTCGCCCCCGCATCGCCCCGGGGCCGTCGCGGCGCGGCTGCGAGGAACCCTGGAGAGCGTCAGGGCCAACGCCTCCCTCCAGCCCTGAAGCGAAAACGCCCCAAAATAAACAAACAAAAATAAACTTAAAAAACCCAAAATCGACCCCAAAAATCCCCGTTTGATGATCAGCAGGTGACCCAGAGGCAGGAGGACAGCGGACACCAGCCAGAGACAACCAGTGATGAAATCCACGTGCCCAGGGCCAGCCGGGCAACCCAAAATAAAAATATTCCACATTTAATTTGTCTTTCGTAACAGGAGAATCAAACTTACCACATAACTCAGGTAGGAATAAGGGAAATCCTTTCACAAGGCACTTCGCCGTGAGTCCTAGAGGGGACGAGCGTACAAAACCAGAATCAGGAAGTTTTCGTATTAAAAATTATTTATTTCTCTATATAATTCCATGTCTTACATCCCTCTGAACAAAGGAGTGAGGAATTAGGGGCGGAATGAAACTGTCACCACACGCCATCGACTAACACAGCTCCGGGAGCATCCTGGATTGTGCAGGGAGGGTGAAAACAAACCCGCTGCCTCCCAGAAAACACGGCTTTCTAGACAATTCCCTCTTCTGCTTGGAAAAGAATTCCTATTTTAGCAGGAAATTCACTTGGGATGAACATCCAAATGTGCCAAGGCAGAAAAGAACCACCCCACTGTGTCCAAGGAACAGCAATTAGGTCAGGATTTAAGTTTTAATGGGATTTATGTAATTAAAAATGCATTAAATTTAACTTTACAAAGAGATTAATTATGGCAATTAGACACTTAGCCAGTTTTCCAGGGAATTTACAGAATTCTGTGGATATGGTGCTGATCAATGCCTGATTTACCAACATTAATTTGGTAAATTTTCTTGGAAATGTGCCCTAAGCAGTACAAAAATTCCAATTAAGATGGAAAACTAACATTTGCAATAAATATTCCCTTATTGAAATCAGAGAGGGAAAACATCCAATAAAAGAAGGAAGGAAAAACATCTAATCCCAGCTCTCCTGGGAAACAAGGTCAGGAATTTCTAATAGTAAAAACTTTTGGAACAGTCAGGAATTTGGTGGAAGTTCATGGAATGATGATTTAAAATCTGTGTCCTCTGCTCTGATTTTAAAGGGAAATGGGAATTAAACATGTGAACTTACTCCTATCCAAGAATTATCTGTATTTTGTGGGAATAACAATCCAAAGAAACTCCAATTTTACTTGTATTTAACATGTGACTCTCAGCGGAGCTGGGAAGTTTCAGTGGAACAAAAGAGCCACAATTCTTGGAGTAACAAAATTCAACTTGGCAAAAGTCAGGAATTTTATTTACAAATCCATGGAGGAGGAGGAGGATTACACCAGGAACACACTCCAGCTGAAAGCAATGATTTATTGGAAATGGCAGTAGATCAACCTGACAGTCTCTGGTTATGGTCAAGCAATTATCCAGGAGTTGGAGAGAAAAGTGGGAATCTTGGACTGGGATAAGGCCTTCCAGTGGCTTTGCTTCCTAGTGGCTCTCTCCTTTTTTGCCAACTACCTGGAAGAGGAAAAAGAAATGGGAATATAGTTGAAAACCTGGGCAGGACGTTCTTGGTTCAGCAGATTTAAGTGCAATTCCCAGGGATCGAGTCCAGACCGTGCGTTCCGGGAGCTCCGGAGGGCCGGGAATCTGGGGATCCCTGCAGGGTTAAGGGCTGGAAAACCACACACAAATCCCGAGTTTAGTGCAGGGACACAGCAAGGCCTCGGCTTGGGGGCAGGAGTTAGAGCTGGAACTGCAGGAGAACACCCCAACCCCAGGTTAAACATCAAGCGTTAACACACTCCAGGAGAAACTCAAGCGGGAAGAACCCCCCGGATGCTCCATGTGAGGCTGTTCCTTCCCCTTGGCACCTTTGAATATTGACCTCATCATGCAGCTCAAACCAAGGAAACCATCCAGAAATCCAGGGATTTCCAGTTATTAAAAACAAACCCCCAAGCCCTCCCAGGCCTGAACCTCATGGACCTGCTGGAAGCGTTTTTCCTGCTCCCTCCCCGTGTTCATTCCCTGTCAGGCTGCAGGAGGCAGGAATTCTCACTGTCCAGCTGAGCTCTCTGTCCCACAGTGATTAAGAGCTGCTAGGAAAAGCATTTTTGAAGCCCACGGCCAGAGTTAAAGTTGGCATTCCTGTAAATTGGTTTATTCCTGGCGTGGTTCCAAACTGTGTTCACACACAGATTAGGCAAAGAAGTGAGGGGAAAAAAGGAAAACCAGAGTTAAAGGATTAAGGATTAGGTGTTAGCAAGTATGGAATATCAACGAAAATATTCTATACCAGTCAGAGGCAGAGAGGGACAAGTGGCCCATGTGTATTATCTGGAAAACCCAGCACATGGATATGGATATGGGTATTTCAGCATCTCAGCTCAACCCCGCCCATTTTCTGCCCATCCCATCCCACCTTCCCACAGGAAACTCTTTATTACCCCCCAAGTTGATCCATGTTCCTCCCTTTCCATTGGGATATTAACAAAAAGCCTTGGGGGAGCTGCTCCAGAGCTCCACAGGATTCAATCCAGGCTGGATTGTTAAAGGACTGCTTGGTGTGGCCTTAAAATGGCAAGTTCAGGTTAAAAAAGGAACAGAATTTGGGAAAGAGAAGTGTCTAAGGCAAGATCTGGGGCAGGGAGAGGAGGGGAAAGCTGAGCTGGTGAGTCAGGAAGCGAAGATGCTCCAGGATTTGGGAAGGGTGGGAGCTGAGCAGAGGGAGGGGGAAGAGCGAGGCCACACCAATCCCGTTATTACTTTTAATTTCTTCTGCCTTTTTAGTTCTTTAGGAATGGGGAGTTAAGCTGGAAAACAAACAAAAGGAGTGTTACAAGAACCAAAGCAGCAGCAAAATGTGTCCAAACTGTACTGCAAACGAGCAGGTCAGAGGAGGAAGCAGGGCTTTATTCCAGAGGGGACAAGGGTATCCCCCAGCCAGTCAGTGTTTCTCTGTGGCTCTCCCCACTGCTCTCTGAGGACAGAAGCAGCAGTGTTTTCCCTGGTGTCCCCCTCTCCATCCATCCAAAGACTTCCCTTCTCCTCCAACACCATGTTCAGGAAGGAAAATGGTGTTATAATTACACAGCGTGTCCACGAGGGTGTGACTGAGGCAGGATCACCAGCTCCCAATCCACCCCTGCTCCTGCATTTCTGAGCAGCTCCTTCTCCCCCTGCCCTTGCCAGCACCATTGCAGGGGTGCTGTGTCCACAGACACCTTCTCCATGCAATTTAAAAAGCCACAGAAACCCAACGAAAGCAGATCGAAAAGCAATTCCCATATTTCTAGTCTGGGGAGAACAAGGAAGGTCTAAAATCTATTAATTTTAGAACAGTGGAACAATTTTTTAATGACTCTGAGTGGCAGTGAAAGGCAGCAAAAGCTGTTAAACTCATTTATTAACTTATTACCAGCAGAGAAATTAAGTTTTAAGTTTAGTTAAGATCAAGTTTTGCTGCTAAAAATTAAGTAGGTGCCATGTTGGTGTTAGTGCTTTTAACCTTCTGAAATTAGAGGGTATTTGTACCATAAATTCATTATTGAAGCAGTTTATTTTAAAATAAGCCTTTTTACAATAAATCTTCCAAAAAAGGGAGTCCCAAAATCAAGATATAAACCTCACAGCTATTAAAAAAATGTTGCCTTTGGTGTTTGTAACTTGCCAGCCCCTCACATTTTCAGTTTTTACCACTTATTTTTACAAAGCTGATGATCAAAACCTTGTAGAAAGCTCGAAAAAATCCAGGACAAAGCTACACGTTTTCCCTTGGATTCCCAAAGTACCCTGAGCCTGGAATTGTGGCACCACCAAGGGTTTGTTCCCCCAGCCCGTTCCGGAGCAGGCTCAAGCTGCTCCCCAGGGGTGTGAGGAAGGGACTCAGGAAGGAACTCACTCGTTTGAAGTCGTTCATGTTGGTGGCCTGCACGGGAGTGCCAATGAATGTGAAATACGTGATCCTTGTTGTCTCTTCATCACCATGATTGGACTGGACAAACAACTGAAGAGGCAAAAAAGCCAAAAAAAGGAGTGAAGCTTTCCTCCCCGGATTAATACCTAAAGCATCGGCTGCTCGAGTGTTTGACTTGACCAAAGTAAAGCTTTTTTCCAATTACAGAGGTTTCTGTCCTCTTCATTGAAATAATTACACGGAGAACACTGCTGTTTTCCTGGCAGTTTGTTAAACCCACCCCCCAGCTGGGATGTTCCCAGCTTCCACTTCCCACGTTCAGCCAGCAAACCCAGGACCTAAGAAGGCACCACTTCCCTGGGATCTGACTGAAATTAAATTCAGATCAATTTATCGACGTTCGCTGAAGCCCCCGAGACAACTCCTGGGCAGGTCCCTCCCACAGGCTGCAGAATGCTGTGGCTGGCTGTACAGCTCCCTGTGTGCCCTCAGGGAAAAGGGACTTACAGTGACACTGTTGACATTCTGGAATTTTACGTAGCGGAGCTGGATGATCCCATCTTCCTTAATGTCATCCGGGCCCAGCTCCAGGGCCTGGGTGGGTTCGCTTCGTTCCGCTTCCTCAAAATCCATCGAGCGCGGGAGGTTGATGAAGATTTTGATGTACTTTGGCCCTTGCCCTGGGGTAAAAGAGAAGGGTGTGATTCCATATGTGCATTACATTCCACAGGGAATTTCAGAATTCCGTGCCATTATGAAATTGTAGGTGAACAATGTGAGCTGAGTTACTATAAAAAAATAAGATGCATCTTTCAGTGGCTCTCACCTTAAGCCTGGAATTAAATCCAAGTGTCTCTTTGCAGGGTATCAAAGTATAAGTAGTTATATTTGTGTATCAAACGACAATAAATACTTCTATTTGTGTATCAAACCATAACATGTGCATATCAATCTATAACAAATTATTCTATTTGCAGCAGACACTTCACTCACCATTGTCTGGCCCCTGAAGTTTCATAGAGTAAAGCTTGACAGGCTGACTAAAAGCTACAGTGATAAGCAGCTGTGGAGGAAAAAAAGCCACAATTAAACACTGGTTTCTTCATTTAAAACCAACTCAGCACAAGAAATAGGGATAAGGGAGCTCTGGAATAAAATCATGTGGTCATTTCCCTCTATTCCACACATTCGGGCCCTTTCCATCCCAGCAAAGTACGAATTCTCAGTGTGGAAAGCGGTAACTACAACGAGCTTTGCACCCCGGTTTTTCTTACACCCTCCCAGCCTGTCCCAGAGCTCCTGCAGTCGAATATGCACGTGAATCCAAACAATCCCCTGGAATGTGCGGGCCGCACCTGCTCGTCGCAGTCGGACTCCAGGTAGGAAGAATCTTTGCGTAAACAGTTCTCGAAGCCGTGCTCGTCGCTCTCGTTGAGGCACTCGCAGCCAGCCTTGTTGATGAACGGCAGCAGATCCATCTGGGAACAGAGGCACAGCTGCTCACAGTGGGAACCACGGGGATGGAGGAGCTGCCCTGGGAGTGGCTGTCCCCCTGCACATCCCACAGGGGCAGGGACACACACACACACACCCCCCACCCTCAGGTGGTACCAACACTGAACAGGAGCATCAGACGTACTTTGCCAGCTCTCCAAGGCGTTTAAAAGAGGGAATTATTGATTAATTGTCAATGAATCAAGTCACAGTCAGCAGGAAGTAATTCCTGTGTGCCACTCAGGGCACGCACATCACCTTTCCCAAGTATTCCTGTGCCATCTTTTTTAGTTTTCATTCTTTCATAGGCACAAAAACACACAAAGGGAACACCTTTAGGACCATCCACTTCAACAAACATTAGGAAAAGAAAGAATGAGACTTTTTTCACTTTATGGAATGTTTGGGAAGACAGGTTGGGATGGCTGAGAAGGAAAAGGTTTATCACAGGACACTAAATTCATTTTAATGACTAGGGAGATTTTTCATTCTTAATAAATGTATACATGTCAGTATTTTAATTTTTTCTGGAAAAGGAAGCCCAGACAAGTGATTTTCTTGGGCAGCTTTGCCTAAAATCCAATTATTTGACTTCAAGTATGTTTGAAAACCAGGGGGTTTTTAACATCCGAGCTACACAAGCATTCCAGTAAAACCCTGGGGAGATACACACGTATCCTTTTGGGATGTCTGTGTCTTCGCTGTTGCCAGGATCGTTCTCCAGGTGCTGTTTGATTTTGTCCTCCAAGCCCACGGCATCTGCTCCCTGGTACTGGTCGATCCGCACTTTGTTCCGGAAGAACAGGAACGTGGGGGTTGCTGAGATGTTGTTGGTGGCAGCCGTGCCCTGGGAGCAGAAGGGAGTCCCCACTCACTGCTTTAGGTCAGTCTCACCCGCACCACTGGGAGCTATCTAGTGCCACTCATAAATCCACTCATTGAATTTTTGCCTTTTTTCTTCAAGAATTGCACCAATATTTGGCTGAAAAGGCTCTTTTGAATTCACACTAGTGCTGTGTTCGATATCTAACAGTATTATTTTAGCAACACAGGCAGCGGGGGCTGATAATTATTTAATTAATGAATGTGCTTTTACACTGCCCAAAGGAAGGGCAGCACAGCGGGCACTGCAGGAATATTTTCTTCGAGGAGGGATTTTGTTCTCCCAGTTTGGGAGAATTCCGTATTCCGGCTCTTTGTGATGCACCAAGCACAGCCAGAGCCACAGACACCGCTCCCAGCGTCCTGCCCGAAGGGTTTGCCCTCCAGCTCCCCATTCCCCGCTCTTTTCCCTCCACTTCCCATTGCCAGCCCCTTCCCCCAGACAGAGGGAGGCTTTTGGAGCACCCACCTGGCACTGGTGCACATCCACCTCCAGGAACGTTGCCTGGGGGTATTTGTTACTCAGGGCGTTGAAGGCGGGCGCGATCCTCAAGCAAGGGCCACACCTGCGGAAAAAGTGACACTTCCACTTAATTCCACTTTTCTTTTATTTTTCAATGCCTGCCCCAAAGAGAACCAGAGTATTCCTGCTCTTCCTGATATCCGGCTGTAAAAATACCCTCCCTACCTGGCTGCCAGCTGGTGATACAATGAAGGATGACATTTAGGAATCTGCAATTTACTGTCTTTACTTGCAGCATTTTTACCACAGTCCCGCTCAATAAAGTGTTACAAAGAAGGGCAAAATCAGCAAAAAAATACTATTTACAAAAAAATCGTATAGTTAGTCCGTGTTACCACCCGGGAAAAGATTGTATTTACAGGTAACTTAAATATTTAATGGTCAAAATGTGTCAAAGCTTCCGGGATCATAAAATTCTTCCCACAATAAATCTCATTTACACCTGTAACCAGTTATTCCGATATTTATTTGGCCTTGAGAGGACAGAGCTGGTTTCTTTTGATTGAACTGCATTGCCTTAGCTGAAAAAATGTCTTTTTTACTGTGCCAGCAAAAGTGTAGGAAGTGCTCAGCTGCACCAATTCCTGTAAAGGGATATTCTCACTGGGAAACAGAAATGAAAAGTGAAATCAAAAAAACCCGATGCAGAAAAGTGGCAAAATCCCCCCCAGAACTAAGAGGCAGCACCTAGACAATAATGAGGTGCCCTATGAAGCCCCAAACGCTCGAGATTATCACTGTTCTCCCTAATTTCCACAGATTAAGGGGAATAATTCAGTTGTTGAGGTTTCTTTGGTGACAAATTTATCCCGATTTCACCACAGTTGTAACTCCCTGCTGAGGAGGGGAACAGGGATTATCCACTTGTCCTGGGAAAACGGGGTGAGGAACCAGCGAAGTCTTATGGGGCCAAAATACGTTTTTCCAAGTTTTCAGGTGTTTTTAGTGCTGAATAAAACATTAAGAACCTTGTTTCCATCCGTTTCCTGCTCTTTAATGGGGCTTTAAACCGGCGCAGCCCCTGCTCCCTCAGAGCACCTGAGGGCTGGCGGGTCCGCAGGGCAGCGGGTTCGGCGGGAAAAAATGGGAATTTATCCCAGGAATTGGGAACACGGTACTGATGCTGCGACTTCACTGCCGCGCTACCGAGCGTCCCTAACGCTGCAAACCGCGCCGGGGAACCGCGCCCGGCGCGTTCGCAGGAACCCAGAATAAAAACACGGAAACACCGGAGCCCTTCCCGGAGCCGCGTCCCGCCCTCACTCACCCCCTCATGGTGAACTTCACCACGGCCAGGCGGGAGCCGGCGGCGCTCAGCTCGGGCTGGAACTCGGTGTCGTTGGCGATCACCTTCACGCCCGCCATGGCCGCGGGCCCCGGTGGCGGTGCCGGGTGCGATGTGCAGCGTCACGGCGGGCAGGACGCCCGGCATGCACCGCTGGGACGGGCGCAGGCGCGGCCGCGCCGCTCCGCTCCCGCCCGGCCGCCGCCCGCCATCTTGGGGCGGGCCGGGGCGGCAGCGCCGCCATCTTGGGACAGGGCAGCGGGGGACGCGGTGATGCCGCCGGCGGCCATCTTGGGTAGGGGAAGGGCGGGAACGGGCTGATGCCGCCGGCGGCCATCTTGGGAACGGGCAAGGGCGGGAACTCCGTGAGGGGAGACGCGCCTTTGAATTTTAACATTAAAAATTTGCTCCTAGTTTCGTCATTAACTCGTTTTTTGGTGACGTTATGAGGATTACGCTTTTCTCTTGCAGGCAGAACTGATGTCAATTTTTGCCAGCTTCCTTAAATTAGGGTTTTTAGTAAAGCCAATGTGTCGCGATACTGAAAAGAATTCTGAAATAAACGCTGAAGCAAAAAGGGGGGGAAATAAGAGTCGAAAAAACGCTTGTATTAACCACAAAATAAAACCGAAATTAAACCCAGGATTTTCTCTGACCCCATTTGCAGCGTCATTCCTGACAACGTCCCAAGGTACTCTATAACACAACATAATACATGTCACTTCGAGATGTCTCATATTTGCTCTTTTCCTGCTCAAAACCAGGAATACCCCAACATTCTGCTCCCGCCTGTTGTACTGTTAAAGCCTTACAGTAATCGCTAATTAATTAATTAAGCAAGTAGTCACCAGCTCCCTGCGCGCCCTGAGCGGAACCCGGCAGTTTCCGTGGCGGCGGCGCCTGCCGTCAAGTGCGCCGGCTGGGGCTTTACGCCAGTGTCGCGGGAGGAGGTGTCATCCGGCCGCAGCCGCACCGAGCGCGGCGGGGCCGCGGCGCCCGGGACGCGTGAGGGCCGGGAGAGGCACCGGCAGCGGGCCGGGAGCGGGACCGAACAGGTGCGGCCCGGGACGGGGGCGGGAGAACGGCTCGCTCACAGCGGGAGGGCGGGGGGAGCCCCCGGCCCTCCGCAGGCCCCCGCAGCATCCGCAGCGGGAGTGCTGAGGGGGCTGCGGCAGCGGGAGGTGCAGGGACACGGGCATTCAGGGGCATCCAGAGACTCGCGTGGCCAGGAGCCCAAGGATTCGGCTGCTGTAGCACCCAGGAGCCCAGGTACCCCGGGACACCGGGACCGGCCCCGCACTGTTAACGGGGCAGGATTGGGGTTGGAATTTCAAGTTTCACCTTTTCAGAACGTGCACCAGGTTATTAATGGATGGAGGTTTCCATCTGTGCCGACGGAGCCTTACCTGAGGAGAGGCTCCTCATGCGGAATTGATCCTCTTGGGGGGCTTAAATGCCTTTTAATGCCACTTTTTTGCTACCTCGCAGCCTTCCCCAGTTTTATTTCCCTTTCCTGTGCCAGACGCGGTGCTCTTGGCACCCAGGGATGGGATTTGGTGTTCTCCAGCTGCTTTGGATAACTGTTCTTTGTGACAGTTTGAAACAGGAGGAATTACTATGGGTTTAGTGTGTCATCAAATTAAGCACCAGGAAAACCTGCAAGTGGCTTCCAGAGGTGTCAATTAACTCCAGTCTCGTGTCCCAAATTAGTATTTCCTCCTCTGTCTTGATTTGGAACCTCCTGAGTATCCTGGGAAGGTGTTTTCATTGTCTTCTCTCTCCCTCAGTTGTCCATTTTCTCCATCCCTAAGTAATGAATAGGAAGTATAATCTGTAATTAAATTTAAAATAATTAGATTTTTCTCAAATGCATAAACAGCCCATTCATAGCTATTTTATACTATTTCACACTATTTTGTGCTATTTAATAGTATTTTGGGGGCAGATTATTGGAGTGTCCCCACATATCCTGAGATTAATTCCTTACTTAATGAAAATAGGAGTGTTTGGGAAGAGCAGCTCCTGGCTTTTGCCATGCTCTGGTGTAACAAAGGTGGGTTGACTTTTGTTTTACCTCTTCCTCCCGTGGATTTGTTGCATTTGAGGGCTTTTGTGGCTGTAAAAATCCATATTGTGGATTTCTGGGTAAGCAACTTGAAAAGGTGTTTAGTTGAGTCTTGGATTCAGTATTTAATACCTTGTACTTGAAAAATCAGTTTACTGGCTTTACTCAAATAAGAATTGATCCGGGATTATTAAATGTGCCTAAATCCCACCTCTAAGCAGAGCAGTTCAAAGAGTCAGTGGATTACTCTGTCAGATTAACACATTATTTAACATTTTTTGGGTTCATTTCCTCATTTAAATAATTGCTTTCTGTTTAAAATTTTTTTCAATCCTGTTTTCAGGAAGGTGTTTTTCCACATCCCTGCATTTGTTGTATTTATTGTACAATACTGTCACATGTATTCCCACATCCCTGCATTTGTTGTATTTATAAGATTAGAATTATTTATATATTATTTTTTATTATCATTATTTACAATGCTTTATGTCGTAGGGCGAATTTAAAGTGGAGCAAAATGAATACAAGGACGGTTAGATAGATAGGTGTGTATATCCCTATGTACATGGAATTTATTGTGTTTTGGGAAGAAAACCAGGATTTTGGCACTTGTGGAAGCGATAGAGACAGATTTACCCCATGGAGACTGAGAAGTATTAGCAGGAAGAACTTTACCCGTGGCATCTCCATTTTCCACTTCCAAGTTCCTTTTTCCACAGGAAATAGTGGGTTTTGGGGAGTTCTAAAGCACTGGAATGTGTGAATTGGTGTGGAATGATTCCCAGCCTGCTTTTGGGCTCGTTTGGCACTGGGACAGTGTTGATTTGCTCCTGTAGTTTGTCATCACTGATGTCAAAAAATGGAATTATTGATTGTTTTCAGACAAAAAGGGATTTTGGTGCAAGCAGGGGCTGCAGTTGGCGTTTGCCGGGGCTGAGCTCTGGAATCCAAATTCCTGGGGAATTAAAATGTGGTTTTTCCTGAAAAGGAAGTTTTTTATGAAGGCCTTGCGCTGCCATAGTCAAAAACTAGAAGGAAAGAGGTAGTTTTTCTTTTTCCTCTCTCTCTCAGCCTTGCTATGAAATATTCTGAGAACTGGGTTTAAAATGGGACTGTCAGGGGGTTGGTAATGTGTTTTCTGCATGGAAAATCTGGAATGTCTTAGGGTAGTTATGTGCTAATGCTCTTGTATGTTGTAATGTCCTCCTGTATGTTCCTTTTGAAAATTCCCTTTATTCAGAGTGGTGTGGGTTTGAAAGTGTTCAGAAGCAGCTTTAAATGCAGCAACATTAAATGCAGGATCTCAAGCAGTAATTCTGTGCCCCGGTAGGGGAGTTTCTGTATTTATCTAAAAATGCAGCTGTTTTTGACAGCCAGGTGACTCAGGATCACTGTGGCTTGGTCCCTGAACTGGGAGCAGTAGGACAGCAGAGGAGTGGGAAGGGATTTTTGTGTTGCTTATTGGCATTTTTCAGCTCTGGTTTAGTCATTCTTGGTTTGTTTCCTCACAAAAGTAGGGTGGGTATTTCTGTTTGCTGTGGGTGTGTTTGTTCTTGTTGTTGATATTTGCATTTTGTTCTGTTGCATCTGGATGCTTTATTCCTGCTTTTATTCCATCTTTATGATGATTTCCCTGCAAACCAAGCCTGGTTTAATTGTAGCTCTTTGTTTGTCACCGTGTTGTTTAAAATGCTGAATTAATTTCTTTTTCTGTGTTGTGATGGTCCAGACAGAGCAATTGATCCAGCATTGCATAACAATTAACACTGCAGGGCCAGGTGTGGTTTCAGTGTGGAGAAAGACTGGATTTTTGGTCTCTATTGATCATGATCATTAAATTAGAGCTCTTAATTAAATAGCTTTTAATGAAGGTGGTCCAGTGGGCTGCCAGAAATGAGCTGCTTTACTGGGAAGGGTAATTTGATGTGATATTACTGATTTTGTGATGGGGATTTTGTGGAAAACCCACAACTGATCCCTGACTCATCAGGAGCCTCCTGGGAGCCGTGTGTAATCCTTAGCCATTCATTAGCCTGCCCTTGCTCCCTCCCTTCCCCCTTTTTTCCATGGACACAGTCGTGTTCCAGGTCTCTGGCAGCATCCATCAAATGGAATAACAGTTCCTGTGGTTTTTACATGGATGAGGGGTGACAAGAATGTCTTGGAATCCATCGACGCCCTGGCACAGGTTGTCCAGGGAAGCTGTGGTTGCCCCATCCCTGGAAGTGTCCAAGTTGGAGTGGCCTGGGGCACCTTCTGCTATCCCAGGTTGCTCCAAGCCCTGTCCAGCCTCGCCTTGGACACTGCCAGGATGGAGTGGGATGGACGGGGCTGGAAGACCTCCCCGTTGCGTGGCAGGAGGACGCTGCTGGTTTGCCTGTTGGTTCCTTGTAACCATCGCCGGGATACCTGCAGTTATCCCAATGGGAAGTGGAGTTGGGAACCTCACTCATATTCAGGCTGACCTTTATTTTTCTGTCATAATTCAGATTTGTTCCCTCTGAAGTGCTGTGAAACAGGTTTACAGACCTGTGAAAAATGCAGACATTGCTGGGTACCTCAAACTAGAAGAATCTGTATGTAGCTATAAAAAAAAAAAAAAAAAAAGGAAAGCACACATATTTAAAAATATTTCTTCCATGAATCCTGCCTGTTTTGATGTGTTCATGCTCCTTGAAATCAGAGCTCTGGCTCTGGTTTGAGCTGGGGTAAGTCCAGAGCATAAACCTCCACAGGATAATCCATAAAGAGTGTTTGGTTATTTATTTAACACGACCTTTTCGCTGATAAGAAAACCTCAGTTCTAAAAACATGGAAGTGCTCAGCAAGCTGGGAGTGTTGCTACCACAAACAGAGGGTTGTTGTGGGGTTTAAATCTTGTGCAAATCCAAGTGGGTTTTATTGCCACAACTTGAGTTTCTATTCCCAGTCACTGAGACCGTTTTGGCCTGGGGACAATTGAAATTCCACCGTGTTTTTTGTGTCAATACATTCGGAAGATCTGAAATGTTGCAGTAAAGATAGTGCTGGATCTATTTCCTGCTGGAGAGTGGCCAGGATCCAGTTTATCAGTGGATTATACAAGGCTGATTTCACCTAAGGCAGGATATCCCGTATTCCAACGTGAATATCTGTGTAGCAGGGACATAACAGCATCAGGGGTATAAAAATGGCTTCAGCCTCGGGACTTAAAACATTTTTTACTTCAAAATTACTCTAAAAGAGGGATTTGGGCAAAAATCCCTGTGTGCCCAGGAGTGTGCTGTTTGTCCCTATATGGGTAAGGAAAAGCCTATAAAATTTTGCAAGATGTGTAAGAAATCAAACTTGTGAAGATGTGTGTTTTTAAGGGACTGGTTGAGGAATGTTACTGAATTCCTGTGGGGAGATGAGGGCATTCCCTGAGGAGAAATGAGGGGATCCCTGAAGAGGGACACACACAAACCTGAGGGGACAAAATGGCGGGAAACCTGAGGGGACAAAATGGCGGGAAACATGAGGGGACAAGATGGTAGAAACATGAGGGGAAAAGATGGCAAAAACATGAGCAAAGGGAACAGCCCAGGATGTTGCTGCTGTTGGTTGTTTTGTTGGAATTGCAGGCACTCCATGGCCATGGCCTGGAACAGCCCAGGATGTTGCTGCTGTTGGTTGTTTTGTTGGAATTGCAGGCACTCCATGGCCATGGCCTGGAACAGCCCAGGATGTTGCTAATGATGTCGTTCTGTTGGAATTGCAGGCGCTCCGTGGCCATGGCCGGGAACAGCCTGGTGCTGCCCATCGTGCTGTGGGGCCGGCGTGCCCCCACCCATTGTGTGTCCTCCCTGCTGCTCGTGGATGACTCTGTCATCGTCACCGGCTGCCACGACGGGCAGATCTGCCTCTGGGACCTGGGTGCTGACCTGCAGGTAGTGGATGCAGAATTCCCGTTCCCACTAGCGGGGAGTATGCCCTCAGCCTGTCCTCCCTCTCCTGAGGCTTGGGTGGCTGCTCCACCCTTCCCACAGCGCTGTTCCAGGTTACCAAGAGGTGTTCTGGCTCTGACTTTGTTGCTGCTCCTGTAGGAAAGTTTTCTTAACTCATTCCAATTTCCTGGGGCTGCTCTAAACTAGTTGCTTTCTAGCTGAGCTGCTTAAAGAAAGCAATGTTGTAAAAAGGAATTCCTTCCCAGTATCCCATCTGGCAGTGGGAAGCCATTCCCCCTTTTCCTGGCATCCCATTCCCTGTCACAAGTTCCTCTCCAGCTCTCTTGGTGCCCCTTTTGGCACTGGAAGGAGCTCTGAGGTCTCCCCTTGCTTATGGATATACAGGAACTCAGTTGGGGAAAACAAAGTGCAACACAATTTTTTTCATTCAGCCAAACTCAGTTCAAATTGAATTGAGCCACATTCAGCTCCTGATATGTAAATATTGAGAGGAGTTTGCAAAATGCATTTTCCCCCCAAATTCTCATTCCTGTTTGAAGTAGAAAGTCTTCCAAGATGATCCATCCACTGCTGTGCTAATTAAATGTGTGTACACGTGTTAACAGATGTATATAACACATGAAGTAGAAAGCTGGGATATGGATATTTTGGTCATTTGTATGATTTTGACTTCCTGTTTTCTTTCCCTGGTCCCAGATCAATCCCAGAGCTCTGCTCTTTGGTCATACAGCCTCAGTTACTTGTTTATCCAAGGCCTCAGCTTCCAGTGAAAAGCAGTATATAGTGAGTGCATCAGAGAGTGGGTGAGTTTCTGAGTGTTTATTGATGTGCAGAACTGAAATAATGGGAATTTGTCCCTAATTTATCCATATTTCAACACTGTGATGAATTTTATCCTCAAGAAAAAATTCCTCAGCAAATACATTTTATTTTTGACTGGTTTTATTTATTAATCAGAGCAGTAGTTTAGAGGGAGAAGCAGGAAGGATTTCTTGTGCAATTGATATCCAAATCAATAAGAGATTTTTTTATCCAGGGATGGTAGGGAATGATTTTCCTGAATAATCTTTTAGCAAGGAATTTGAGGGGAGAATTTAGAATTTCCACCTTGGACCAACTTCAGGGCTAAGTAATCTCTTCCCATTGGATTTGGAACCAAAATGTGTTTTCACTGGGAATTTATCTATCTGGTGGAAAGGAGAAAGTACCTCACAGATTCTGTTCTGATTAAATTTGTATATAAAGTTTGAAATTAAAAAGTACTGTAAGTATGGGGAATAGCTGCTCATTTGAACTCCTGCAGGTTCTGTAATTTATCCTCAGAGGGAGCAGCAGGTTGTGTGGATTCAGGAGGGCTGGAAAGTCCAGTTGATTTTGAGTTTCTCTAAATAGAATTGATCTAATCCCTAATAAATGGTTCAGATGAAGTTCCTCCCAACGTAGAGGGCTGGTAAGTGCTCGGAAGCCTGGCCTATTTTCCATGTAGTTTGCCTGTGTTTCAGGGAGATGTGCCTGTGGGATGTGAACGATGGCAGGTGCATCGAGTTCACCAAGCTGGCCTGTGCGCACACCGGCATCCAGGTGAGTCCTGGGAGGGATGGCAGAGCGGGAAGTGCCCTCCTGGGATTTGGGAAACACACTGCAGGTGCAAAACGAAGGAATCCCTGTCCCACCTGGATTCTAATTTGTGTTTGTTCCCATCTGTGTAGTTCTATCAGTTCACAGTCGGCACGCAGCGGGAAGGGAGGCTCCTATGCCATGGACATTACCCTGAAATTCTGGTCGTGGATGCAACCAGCCTTGAAGTGCTTTATTCTTTGATATCCAAGATCTCTCCTGACTGGATCAGCTCCATGACCATTATCCGGTCCAACAGGACACAAGGTGATTGTTTCTTGTGGCAGGGACACCTTCCACTAGCCCAGGTTGCTCCAAGCTCTGTCTAGCCCAGCCTCGGACACTTCCAGGGATGGGGCAGCCACAGCTTCCCTGGGAATCCTGCTCCAGCTGGATCAGCTGGCACAGGCTGAAGTGTCACCTGAGCTCAGACCTGGTTGGTTCTGCTAATTGGTGTTCATTTGGTGGGCTTTAATTTCTGGCAGATGAATGTCTTGTTCGGGTGTTCCTGTTGTGGAGACTGGAGTTCCTGAGAGGTTTGGGGAACACTGAGGAGAAGATCCTGACTGAAGGACTTCTCTCTTGAGTTAAGGCTCAGCAACAGTTGTTAAACCAGGCATTCCCAAAATCCTGGGGTGGGAAAGCTCAGCTGTTGTCCCCACCACAAATAAATGGCTGGAACAACTGGAAATGAGCTCTGGTATGAAGCGTTTCCTGCTAATGCCTTTCATTTATTCCTTATTCCGTGCCCACCTTTGCAAATAAACATTCATTTCGGAAGCAAACGCTCCAGGAATGCTTGGATCAGGTTTTAATTCATGCTCAGATGTGCACAAGTGAGGAAGTCCTTGTGCCTCAGCCTCATTTTTGTATTTCCCAGAGGACACTGTCGTGGCTGTGTCTGTGACTGGCATCCTCAAAGTCTGGATCATCACCTCGGAGGTCAGTCGGCTGCAGGTAGGCAAAGGCTGCTGGATTAGTGGCACTTCCTGGTGGGATGGAGGGTTCTGTTCCTGATACTCTGCTGCTGATATTCCTTTTCCTCTTTGCCAGTTGAAAATCAACTTCCTGAATTTTCCTGTACTGATTTAAGTTGCCATCAGAATTCCTAATCCTGCTCAGAGAACTGATTTCCAAATTAAGTGTAGGATTATCTCCAATTTTTCCAAATGTGTTTTTTATTTGTACCATGCAATGATTTGGGTTAATATTTTGCTGAGCAGGCCATACCATTTTTAGAAATATTCATTACTCAGGATTATCTCTAGCTCCCTGTTATTTGGCATTTCCTGGATACTAATGAATAAAAGTCTTAAAGGAGACTTGCCCCAGGTCTCAAACCTCTGGTAAATCAACTCTTCACAGAAACGTCTTGTAAGGAAAAATCACCTTCTAGTTAGGAATGACGTGGGAGTGGAATCTGCTTCCTTCTAGCTTCCTACCTGGCTGCAAGGTCAGCACCACTAATCTGTCCTGCTGGGGAATTTGGGAGACTTAAGTGCCCAGAGAGGACACCACGTGCTCCTGCAGATCTTCTTAGTAGGAGTAATGGAATAAAAACTGCTCTGAGTGTTTGGGTTTTCCGTAGGAGTCAGCCATCTGGCACCTTGAGAAGTGCCCCGGTCCTTTTTCTGTGGGTTCTGGCACGGTCCTGAGTTCCGTTTGAGGAGGAAAGAGTTGGTTTAGTGTTGGTTCTCTTTGGTTTAGGACACGACCCCAGTGTTTGAGGAGGAATCCAAGCCCATCTACTGCGAGAACTGCCAGAGCATTTCCTTCTGCGCCTTCACCCAGCGCTCGCTCCTGGTCGTGTGCTCCAAGTACTGGAGGGTAAGGCAGAATCCCCAGATCTTCTCCCTCAGGAATCTCAATTAAACTACATGAAAACATTTAGATGAAGATGCTCCAAGTCTCTTTAATGTACCTCTATTATATATTCAGTGTATTTCTAGATATTTAATCCAAATCTCTGCCTGTGGTGCAGGTTTGGAACAAGATGATCCTTAAGGTCTTTTCCAACCCAAACCATTCCATGATTCTGTGATATTGAACCCAAAATCAGTTGCTGCCTGACCATTTTAATGTGTAATTAATTGCTTATAATAACAACAGACTTTGCTGTTTCCTCTCAGGTTTTTGATGCTGGAGATTATTCGCTCTTATGTTCAGTCCCCAGTGAAAATGAGCAGACCTGGACTGGTGGGGACTTTGTGGCAGCTGATAAAGTGATTGTATGGACAGAGGAAGGACAAAGTTTCATCTATAAATTACCAGCCAGGTACTCAACAAAGAAATAACCCATTTGTTTAATTTCGGGTTAATTTGAATTGAACGGAATTAATTGAAGAACTACTGAAATATTGGTCCGGTAAGGGAAGGCGTGTAAATACAAAACTATAAAATTAATTCAGAATTGGACATTGAAGGAACTAAAACTTACAAGAGTAAAATCAAAGGCTTTTCTTCTGACATCTTCGTGATGTGCAGACGTGTTTGTTCTGGGTAGAGATGATGTTTTATCTTGAATATTCCCGCCTCAATCATGTGGGAATTCCTTCCTCGCCCTCATGTGATCAGAGCATGAGGGTGGGAGCAACATCCGTGTCCTACTGTAGGAATCACTCTTTAAGTGCAAGGAGTTTTACTCCTTTCTTCATTCTTACACCCAGCTGCCTGCCAGCCAGTGATTCATTCCGCAGGGATGTGGGGAAAGCAGTGGAAAACTTGATTCCACCTTTATTGTACAGCGTGTTGGACAGAGCAGATAAACAGGTACATCTGTTTCTTTGGAGCTTTTTAATGGGCTGTGTGAGGTTTTGTCCTGCTTTTAAAAGGGAGGAAGCTTGAAGCTGAGCACGTGGTTGGTGCGTGGTCTGAGGCTGTTCCTTATTTTTTGAACAGCTCCTAATATGTCCTCCAGTGACTCGGTTCTTCTGTGGCCAGAGAGAGTTTTCCTACAGGCTCTTAATCCAAGGAGACTCCTCAGGGAGACTGTGCATTTGGAGCGTGCCTGACACCCTTGACCAGCAGGAGGGTGCAAAAGGTACCTAATTAATAGCCAGATCTTTGTGGTTTCTGTGTGTTTTTGCTGAATAAAGCCCTGCTGGTTCTCCCACAGATCATGAAGTTGGGGTTTAATCATAGGAACTGTAGTAACTTCATTTTTTCAGATATGCTCAAAATCTTAATTAGCTTTATTCTTGTAGTGAGTTCATTTCCAGTAGAGAATCCCAGAGTGGCTGGGAGAGACCTGAAACATCCAATTCCAACTCCCAACACCTCCCACTAGATGCAGTTGCTCAACTCCTCCCACCTCAGCCCTTGCTGATACTTTCCCTCCTTTTCCCAGGCCTGCAAACAACCACCTCCATATCCCTCCAGGAAGCGTTTGACCAGCTGAGCCCTCGTCCCGCAGGGATCATCGACCAGCTGAGCATCGTTCCCAACGTGAGCGAGCCGCTGCGGGTGACGGCCAGCGTGTACATCCCGGCGCACGGGCGGCTGGTGTGCGGCCGCGAGGACGGCAGCATCGTCATCGTGCCGGCCACGCAGACTGCCATCGTGCAGCTGCTGCAGGGAGAGCACATGCTGCGCAGAGGTACGGGCGTGGGGAGCAGCAGGCCGTCCGCAGGCAGAAATCCTGTAAATCTGCTCTTCCGTTCTGTGCTGGGAATCCCTTAAGCTCTGACGCACGCAAGAGCAGCTTGGGTATTTCTCCGGGGCCTTTGAGATGCAGGAGCAAAGGTAAGACGGGGGAGCATCTCCTGCGTTCTCCAGAATTGTTCCTGCACTGCAGGGCTGGGTATTGATGTGCCAGTAGAAATCTCCATGGGAAGGACCTACCAGGATTCCTGGTGGGATCCACGTGTTATGCTTGGGCTGGTGTTGGATATGTGGGTTCCATATAACATTATCTTCGTAGTTATGGGATCTGAGTTGCAGAACAAACACTTGGGAGTTGATTGTTCTGTTGAATTTCTGTTTCTCCTCTCTTTTTCTGTGCTTTTGCCCCTGTCCTCCCACCTCGCAGGCTGGCCCCCTCACCGGACGCTCCGAGGCCACCGGAACAAGGTCACGTGTTTGCTGTACCCTCACCAGGTCTCCTCCCGCTACGACCAGAGGTACCTGATCTCAGGCGGGGTGGATTTCTCTGTCATCATCTGGGATATCTTCTCGGGAGAGATGAAACATATCTTCTGTGTCCACGGGGGAGAAATCACCCAGCTGCTTGTTCCACCAGAAAACTGCAGTGTAAGTTCTCTAGGATAACCCTTCCAGCACCTCAGTCCTCCTTGAGAATGGGAATGCAATGTGGAATGCTGGAGATGTAGCACCAACCCAACTCTTGCAAGAGCTTGACTAAAAAGAGCTCCATTATTCTGTTATTTATGGTTTGTTTTAATTATGTAAAGGATTGAAAGTAGGGGCTTTATCAAGCCTGTTAAAAATAGGGTCTAGAGACAATTTTGCCTCTTGTAACTTAGCTGAATAAGTATAATTTAATGAATGGAGTGACACTGAGCAAAAACGCTGGGGTTTGCTTAACAAAATGGGGTTTAATACCCATTTGCTCTTTATGATGTGCAAAGGATGGATTAAAGGGAATTTCTGCTCAGGGAGTTCTGTTCCCAGTGACCTCAGTGATTTTGAACATAGGTGGAGGTGCCTGAGTTTTGTTTATAGAAGAGGCTTTTGGTCACCCTGCTCTGCCCGGTGGGGGAAAGGTTTTTAATACCAACTCCCTGCATTATGATTAAGCTTTTTCCCTTTTTTCCTTTATCAGGCAAGAGTCCAGCACTGTATTTGCTCCGTTGCCAGTGATCACTCCGTGGGTCTGCTGAGTCTGAGGGAGAAGAAATGCATCATGCTGGCATCCCGCCACCTCTTCCCAATCCAAGTGATCAAGTGGAGGCCGTCCGATGACTACCTGGTGGTGGGATGCTCGGATGGCTCCGTGTACGTCTGGCAGATGGACACTGGTGAGCTCAGAGATGTTGATTAATCCATTTTTAATGCATATAAATACAGATTTGCTTTTAGTGCTGTCGAGGCTGTGTCTGAGGGGAGAACTAAAACACTTTTGCTCATCTATATTTGGAACTTATCTCTCCAGGTGTTCCCCAAAGCAGTGATTGGTACAGAATCACACTGGGGGGTTTGTGAACCTCATGGAAATTTAGGGAAAATTCCATCCTTTTGGGAATGTTACTTCCGAGCCCAGCTGTTAAAACACAGAAAGTAATGTGGCACCTGTGCTGCTTGGGGTGCTGAGCTGTTTCTCCATCCCTCCCACCGCTCCAGGGGCGCTGGACAGGTGCGTGATGGGGATCACGGCGGTGGAGATCCTGAACGCCTGCGACGAGGCCGTCCCGGCGGCCGTGGACTCGCTGAGCCACCCCGCCGTGAACCTGAAGCAGGCCATGACCCGCCGCAGCCTGGCTGCCCTCAAGAATGTGGCCCACCAGAAGCTCCAGACCCTGGCCACCAACCTGCTGGCCTCCGAGGCCTCGGATAAGGTGGGTGTGCTCCGGCTGGAGCCTGTGCTTCCAGAAAGGAATGAAGCACGGGAAGGTTCCATCATTGTAACCAGAAGGTTCTCAGCCAGAGCTCTCCAAAACCTAAACGTGGTTGTTCCCCAGTTGATGTTGCTGTCCATGATCCCACTTCAGTGTGTACCCTACTCTTTGGTTTTATTCCAGTTGGAGTTACAGAATCTGGAATCATGGAATGGTTTATTCTGGAAAAGCCCTCTAAGATCAAGTCCAAGAGTTCCCTGGCACTGCCAAGGCCACCACTATCCCATGTCCCCAAGTGCTACATCCACGTGGCTCGAAATCCCTCCACCCCTGCCCTGGGTTTGGACAGCCCTTTCCATGAGGAATTGTTCCCAATATCCAGCCTAAACCTCCCCGGCACAGCTTGTGGCCAGCAGAGCGCAGCAGCGCTCCGTTCCCAGCTTCTCCTATTTATCCCTCGCCTTCTGCTGTCACCTTCTGTTGGGAGAGAAATCTCCCGTGGTGAGAACGTTCCTTAGAGCATCACCAGCACGGTTCCATAAAAAACGTGTGCTCAGGACTTGTGCTGCTGTTCCTGCTGCGTCCAGGCGGGATGGGAATGCCGCATTTGTACCTGCAGTGTTTACGTGTGGGCTCCTCATCCAGTGAAGGTGCTGGAAATGAAGGTGTTAGGGAGAATAATGCCTCAAAACTTTGATTCGTGTTCTGGTTTCCAGTCTGCTTTCTGACATTGTTCAGCTTTTATCCCATAGCACCTTAATACTCTCCCTCCTCCCTCTTTTCCCCCTTGGGAGGGAGGGAAGGAGGAAGAAGATGGACTTAATTGGAATGACCAAGTGGTGCAGTAATTGCAGGTCTGGGTGAATCTGAGCAGCTTCTTTGCCGATGGCATATAGTGATTCCATAGTTCACCCACCAGATATGAAGTATTTAATGTGTTTTAAGCTTAATAACAAAAGATTGGAAGTTTGCTGTTCCTTGGAATATAACTGTGATCTCACAGGATTCAGGAGAAGGAAGTGTGAGCTCATGTCTCACCTGGAGAGCTCAGTTTACCTACAAAGATCTGTAAATTGAAGTTCTGTGGTTTGTGGTTGTGTTTCAAACTTGGCTCACCCACAGCTTCCCTAATGGAAATTTCAATTTGCTCTCTTGTTTTTCCAGGGGAATTTACCAAAATACTCCCATAACTCCCTGATGGTTCAGGCCATCAAGACCAACCTAACAGACCCAGACATCCACGTGCTGTTCTTCGATGTGGAGGCCCTGATTATCCAGCTGCTGACGGAGGAGGCCTCCCGGCCCAACACCGCCCTCGTCTTGCCAGAGAATTTACAGAAAGCCTCTGGTGGCTCCGACAAGGGAGGCTCCTTCCTCACTGGCAAACGAGCGGCTGTGCTCTTCCAGCAAGTCAAGGAAACCATCAAGGAGAACATCAAGGAGCACCTCCTCGATGATGAAGATGAGGATGAAGAGGCCATGAGGCAGAGGAGAGAAGATGGCGACCTGGAATATCGCTCCAGCAAATCCAAGCCACTGACTTTGTTGGAATATAATCTAACCATGGATACAGCCAAGCTCTTCATGTCCTGCCTGCACGCCTGGGGCCTGAACTCTGTGCTGGACGAGCTCTGCCTGGATCGCCTCGGGATGCTGAAGCCGCACTGCACCGTGTCCTTCGGCCTCCTGTCCCGAGGTGGCCACATGTCTCTGATGCTCCCTGGCTACAACCAGCCCGTGGGCAAGGCAGCCTTCGAGGAGTTAGGCAGGAAAATGTCCGTGACGGAAGGCTTGGGAAAGGGCACGTACGGAGTGTCCCGGGCCGTCACCACGCAGCACCTGCTGTCCGTCATCTCCCTGGCCAACACGCTGATGAGCATGACCAACGCCACCTTCATCGGGGACCACATGAAGAAGGGCCCCACCAGGTACGACAAACACTGCCGTAACTTGGCAGTCTCCATCTGAATGTAGCCTTGGATTTGGTGTGGTTTTACCTTGTGATGGATTGAATGGTTCCCAAAGCCTTTGGGGCTGCAGCTGATGTGTCTCTCCATGGATATTTTGTGTTTAGGCCGCCCAGGCCGGGCACCCCCGAGATGGCCAAGGTGAAGCCACCCCCTCCGATGTCCAGCCATGCAGCACAAGGACAAATCAAACAAGGTACAAACCACTTTCTTTGCAGCCCTTGGGGCTGTTCTTCCAGCTCTTTACACTGAATTTAACGCCTTATTATCAAGAGAGAAAATTATTGCATGGGAGGAAAAACTAGTGCAGTGTTGTAATGATAATCTAGATGAAATTGTTGAGGATTAGGACCTGTTTAAGAATCAGTACAAGATGCTGATTCTGCCATGACATCATTCTCTGACAAGGAGTTTTTGCCTGTTTCAAGTGTTCCCAAACATTCTGGTGTTGAGGAGGCTTAAAGCCTGTAGCTAAAGGCTCTACAGACTCATCCCAGAGTGTTTCTGTGGGAGCGATCCCAGCTCAGTGCCAGGATCACTCCTTGGCTGGTTGGAACTCCTTACTCTTATGTTGGAAGAGCACGAGCAACTCCAGCAAAACCAGGCAAAAACTCTGGAGTGAAGCTTTAGTTCCAGTCTGGGGTGGGTTTGTGCATCTATAATTTATGTTTTTCCTGAGTTAAGCAGCTCCTTTTCCAAGTGGGGTGGAAGGGATTTACTGCAGCCACCCTGTGCCTCCCACGCGCCGTTGGCGTGGAAGGCCTGGAAAAGGAGGTTGGATGCAGCTGTGCCCCGGTGACAAAAGCAGTCCCGTGCCTGCAAAGCGAACAGACCATTCCAAAGACAATGCTCCATCCGTTCGGGAGCTCCATCCCATTGTTGTTCTGCAGCAGAATAACAGGGAGGGATTAACTGGAGGATGCTTGTGCAGGACATCTGGGCACAGGGTGAGGGCAGAAGTGGCAGCCAGGGACCTCCCAATCCCACGGCGACCTCGGCATGTGCAGGCCAGAAGGTCTGCAGAGCTTTCCGTGGGATAATAGCGCCGTCATGGAGCGTGCGTGGCTGGGTAATGCTTGGAACTGCCTGGAGATCACCCTTACCTCGAGGAGTGGTGATCCTCAAGGGCTCTGCAGGGCTGGACGTGCCCCCTGTGAGCATGGGGAGTGGTGGGCACTGTGGGGCCAGTTCCTGGTTGGATTTGATGATCTCCCAGGTCTTTTCCGGCCTTAGCAACTTGGTGACATGGGAGTTTCCAAAACAGATGTCCCAGGTACTGTTTGGGTCCCAGGCCTGAGTTTGTGTCCTCCTTTAGGCTTTTTGGCATTTCTGTGGTAAAAAGTTACATTTTTTTTGCCTAGAGGCCCATGTAAAATGAACTTAAATTCCAACCAACCCTCAGAAATTCATTCTGGACATCTTGGAGTGACAGGTGGGGCAGCTCAGACGGATAAAGGGTTATTTTTTTGGCTTTTAATGCATAGTACAAATTCCAAATCTATGGAAATACGGCAAAAGCAAGAGAAGAAACAGCAGAATTCCTGGGTTTCTAATTTACAGTCAACCATGAAGTCAGACCAAACCCACCTGCCTAAAAACATATTTAACACTCAATTTAGATGTACTTTGATCTTTTCAAAACATCCCAGTTTCTCTTACTGTCTCCATGTTCCTCTGCAGCTGCATGTCTGCCTCTTCCTTCTTGGAAAACCTGGAATTCTCATTACGTTGAATATTATTTTGAAGCTGAATATTATTTTGAGTTGAATATTATTTTGAAGCTGAATATTCTTCCTAAGTTGAATATTTAAGTTGAAGATCATCA
The DNA here is from genome assembly GCF_017639235.1 of Corvus kubaryi. Classification (NCBI taxonomy): domain Eukaryota; kingdom Metazoa; phylum Chordata; class Aves; order Passeriformes; family Corvidae; genus Corvus; species Corvus kubaryi. The sequence continues at coordinate 256,363 of NW_024581039.1, forward strand.
CAGTCACCTCTTTGTTTTCCATTCTCCAGTGATACTAATCCGTTTTTCCACTGCTGCTCTCCTCACTTCCCTCTTTTTTTTCTCTCTTTTATTTCTTCTTCTTTCCTCTGCAAGTTGCTCCTGCTGCTGCTTCCAGCACGGAATCTGGGCACTCTGATACTTCTGCTTTCCATTCCTGTTTCTTAGTCAACGAAGGTATTCCTTCCTCACTTTTCTACTTATCCTTTACTTCCAGCTAAAATCCTTTCTCATTGTTATTTTCATTTGATTTCTAAAAGGAATTCTTCTTTGCCAGTTGGGTACCTGGGGTTGGGTTCCCTGTTGGCTTTTAACCAAAAAAAAAAAGCAGTTTCACACCACTTAAATCTGAGTTTTGGTATTGATGAAGATTTGAATATAATATTGGATATAATGTTGGACATATATTAAATACAATATGGGTATTTCACAAGCATTTTTACACACTGTGTCACTTGACTGTATTTCTCTCCTGGTTTTACCTGCACAGTACTGCAGACCTGTAGTAGGAATTCACCTGGATTAAGTTAAAGACTCAGGTGGAAAAACAAGGACAGCAGGCAAACTGTGCTTGGGTACATTTGCATAGCTTTAAATCAGGACAGAAAACCCCGTGTGATCCTTGAAGGGGTAATACCTGGGAGTTTCTGTGATTTATGTGTGAAGTGTCACCGTAAATAAACTTACCTGAACTTGAGATGTGTTTATTCCTTGTGCTCCTGCTGTGTTTCCCCAGGCTGGAGCCAGCTGGCTGCCATGCACTGCGTGATGCTCCCGGACCTGCTGGGGCTGGAGAAGTTCCGGCCTCCTCTCCTGGAGATGCTGGCACGGCGCTGGCAGGATCGGTGCCTGGAGGTGAGTTCAGCCCGGACATTCTGGGATGGATGTTGTCTTTTGGTGATTAAATTTTCCCTCCGTATGAAAAACCCCACACAATTCTTTTCCAGCACAGGTCCCACAGTCTTTATTCGCGATTCAGGAATATTTTCTAGTTAAACCCTAGTTTAACCCTGTCAAGAATTACATTTAAATATCTGTATTTCTGTGGGTTTTGGCCCTCCGGGGTGTGTTTCTGCCCAGCTGGTTGATGCAGCCCTGAACTGTGTTGCCCTGCAGGTGCGGGAGGCGGCGCAGGCGCTGCTGCTGGCGGAGCTGCGCCGCATCGAGCAGGCGGGGCGCAAGGAGACCATCGACGCCTGGGCTCCCTACCTGCCCCAGTACATGGACAGCGTCATCTCCCGTAAGGAGCGCCCCGGGAACAGCCCACTCGCCGGGGAGACCGGGGAAGGGGCCTTGGGAGCCCCACATTCCGAGTAATCCGTCCAGTCCTGGCTGCTTCACCTCTCCACGGCTCCTGCAAAGGTGTCCCAGGCCTCCAGGGAATTCACAGATTTCATTCCCCTCGATGAGAGCATCCCAACGTTCTCATCTTCCTCGAAATGAGCTTTTTCCCCCTGAAAATGTGGTTTCTATTCAAAGATCTCTGTTAAACACCAACTGATTTTAGGGTGTCTAATCACGGTATTGAATCTAAATGGAATGCAGGGATTCCGTGGATGTTAGGATGTGTTTTGAATTTCTCTGAGCTCAGTTAGACTGGAAACCTTTCCAGTGGGTCTAAACTAGCAAATTGGGATTAAGTTTTTATGGTGAGTGTTGAAATGCTTGGAATCAAAGCTACAGCTTTGGAGGAATTGAAAGGAATAAGAATTATTTGGGATATAACAGACTTGTGGAAAGTCTCATTTTCTGCTAGAAGGAGAGGGAGGAGAATAGGAAAGATACAGAAATACTCATTTTTTCCTACATCCCCCACTCCTCCCAGTTTTGCCACTGAATATTGGGGCATGAATTACAAATAATAAATTGGTACATATTGAAAGAGGGGGCAAAAACCAGCCAATTTTTGGGTCCAGCGGACTCAAATCGGTGTCAGATTCTGCAGATGCAGTTCTCCTTTGGAAGGGATTCCTTTGAATACCAAATTCCTGGTTTAGTTTGCTTGTTTATAGATCTGTCATCGTTAGTGTAAATACTGCCTTAACGTGCTGTGGGGGCCCCGACCCTTGGTGTGGGGACAGGTATATCCGGTATATTCCGGAATTAGAGGCTGTTCCTGCAGCTGGAACGTGGCTCCTGTTTAATGGGAAGCCAGAGGTTACCCGGCTGCGACCTTTGTGTGCGCGCGGCTGCGGCAGCCAGGGAGCGGCCGGCATCGATCGAGCCGTGGGGAGCCGGTCGATGGCAGGCAGGACAGCCTCTGCACAAAGCTCCTTTCTGCCCAAAAATTAACTGGGGGGACTTCTGCTTCCTATATTCCTGAAATTCTGTTAATTCAGGTGAATCGTGGTTTGTTTTGAAGGAGAAATCCGCAACATGGCAGCACAAAATTGAAGGTGTTTAACGGTTATCCGGGATGCTCTGGGCTGGAACGGGCAGGGACACCTTGCACCAGACTGGGTTGTTCCAAGCCCCGTCCAGACTGGCCTGGGATGCTTCCAGAAATGGGGAATAATCCATGTTAGCCCTGGAAAGCCAAATAAATATGAAATTTTGCTATTTCTAGATGAGGTTGAGCATCTTTGGCGAGGTTGGAGTTGAAGGAGCCCAAAGCAAGGCAGGACCTGAAGGAATGAAATGAAGTTTAGCTGCTGCAGGAAACAGGGAATTATTTCCCCAAATGCCTGATTTTGGGGTGTTGGGTTGTTCCCTCCAGCTGGAGTGACCACAGAGGCCCTTCAGGCTGGGACTGCCACCCCGGATCCCTCAGGAACAGAAGCCAAAGTCCAGGAGGAGGAGCATGACCTGGTTGATGATGACATCGCAGCAGGTGAGCATTCAGATCGTTCATTTTATCAAGATAATTAATGTCTCTGTTTTAATACATTTGGAGCTCTTAAATCTGCCCACAACCAACATTAGTTCTTCAAAAACAAAGACTTTCTATGATTCTTTATAATTCTTTAGAATTGTTCCTCAAATAGTTTGTTCTGGTGGAAGATCTGATTTAAGGGTGCTGCATCCTGAATTTTGGCTTCAGTGGAATACAGTTAGGTTTGTATTGGGAGAATAGAGGGAAAAATAAGAATTTTGAGACAATTTCCCCTCAGCTTCTTTCTCTGAGGGTCCCATTAAGACCAGTATTTATTGATGGGATTGCTGGGGTGTGGTGCTCAACAGGATCTTTTCCAACTTGGGACTCCCCAAAAGCTTCCAATTATCCAGATCATTTCTTAAAATGCACCTCAGAACTTTGGGAGGTGGAAACATTTTAGCTGAGCTGGCTGAAACACTCCTTGCAGGAAATCCTTAATACACTCCAGTGGCTTTTAAACATTTCAGAAGTTATTTAGAAAATTTGGTCTGACCTCAGATCTCCTTTTAGTGCCCGAAAGGCTTTTTTGGGTAACTAAAAATAGAGCAAATGTTTTGTTGGAATAATTTGCACATGGACAGCAGTGTTTTTTCCCAGTTGGACATAAATTCTCCTGGCTCCAGTGGTCAGAATTTGGGAATTTGGTTAATTGGCTTATTCAGAGTATATTTTGAATTGCTTTTTATTATGTAGTTTATAGACTTTCTGGTTTTGGTTCCACCTAACTAAAGTGATTTAAAATTAATTCCAAATGGATTTCTTATTTGTTCTATGTGTTACTACGATTCTTTTAGTTAAAGAAATCAAATATTTCAGAAGAAAACATTGCAACAAACGGCAAGGGCTTTTTTAGTTTTAGTTTCCCATGCTAACCTTTAGTAGTATTAATTTTTAATAATACTGAGTTCTGCAGCTCCTTTGGAAGTTTCTCTTCCTTGCTGCTGGAAGGATTGGAAGGGGAGCAGCAGGTGCTGTTTCCCATTGCGTCCCTCCTGTTTTCCAGCCCCAGAAAATTCGGGCTGGATTGGAGCTCCACAACAAATGGCACCATCTGGCAGCCCCAGCGGAGAAGCCCCTGGCCCCCGTTCCACACAAAATTCCTGCTGGGTTTCCTTTAAGGAGGTTCCACTGGAGCCAAGCACCTCCCAAAACCTGTCACAGGCAGTTTTGTGTCCCCCAAACCCACCCGGGAGAGGGGGAAAAGCTTTTAATTTGTGTTTAGCCACTCACTGGAACCCATCCACTATATCATGGACTATTGTGTGACATTCCTGAAAAAAGTGAGGGTTTGTCATCCAAAACTCGGTCCCTTTCAGATGCTAATTGGGAAAATGCAGAGCGACTCATCCCTCTGCTGGGTCCTGTTACAATTGCAAATGGAATGTGAGTGCAGGGGCACGGGTATTTAGCATGGAAGAGCTGGGCTTTGAGGGAGCTTTTAGGTGTACCAACAGGAATTCTGCATTTGGGGGAGTGTCTGTGAGGTACTTGTACCCAAATTAACAGGGAATTTGGGTTCCTGCTGTTTGCAAGCAGCTGCTTGTGGGAAAGCCTAAGGTACGAGGCGTACTCTGTTCCTTTCTCCTTTTTAAAGGAATATGGCTCAGGAAAAGGGGGTTTTCCAGCACAGCCTGCGTTGGGAAGCTGTGGGCATCTGCCAGGGAAGCAGATGTCTCCCAGCAAGCCCCATTCAGCTCCATGAGGGGTTTGGGGCTGGACATCTGCGGGATCAGCATCTGCTGCTCAGGATATTCGTTAGGGAACTTCCCAACCCCACAAAACCAGTTTGGGGCTGGTTTCCAATTAAGGGAGAAGCGTTGGAGCAGAGCTGGGAGCTGTGGGCTGCCCGGGCTCAGTGCTCAGCCCAGCAGCTGCCCCATCCCTGGGAGTGTTCCAGGCTGGAGCAGCCTGGTCCAGGGGAAGGCTCCCTGCCCGTGCAAGGCTGTGGAACTGCGAAAAATCCGTATTTACTTGGGAAAAGTTGTGTTTCTTTGTCTTGAAACCATTTTTCCTGTAATTTTACTCTGCTGACTCAGGGATGTGCGGCGGGAACGTTCTGGTGGGATGCTTTCCTGAACTCCAAGAGTGTTGGCATTGAAAGCTTCCCAGGCTTCTTGCATTCTCCTTTTGGGATCTCGAAGCAGAGTCGTGATGTTAAAGTGTGTGGCAGGAGTGTGCTCCTGGCTTGTCCTTCAGGTCCCTAAAGCAGGCACTGTGGATTCCTTCAGGTTGGCCCGCTCCAGGAGTGGGATGGGAAGGGAAGGAGAGCTCCTAATTGGACTGTGCAGGTTTGAAAACATCTCGTGGTTCTTAACTAAAAGAGAAATTGATGAATTAGTTCTGTTAAAACACTTTTTAAATGGTATTTCTTGATTTGTGGGTCCATTTTTTGTGGGTAAATTTTTGTGGGCAAATTGATGCCAATGACTCTGAAGCTCCAGAATCCCATTCCTGCACATGAAAAATCCGGTGGAAGTTTAAAAAAAAAAAAAACGAAGCCATAATGTACTGGAAATTGCTTTTTTTTTTTTTGGCATTTTGGCTGTGAGTTGGGCTGTAGCTACTCCAAATTAAATCTAGCTCATCACTGTTTGTGCCAAGTGGTCCTGTTGGGAAGTTGTCACTAAAGTTTAAACCCAGTTTATTTAAATGTTAAAGATCATTGATCTAAACGCTCTCTATATTGAGATCCTGTTCACAATAAACAGATCTTTAAAAAATGGAGATTATCACCCCCTAAATGTCCCCTCTGAGGGAAATTTTGATGGGTGAACCCAGTGCTTTAAAAGCTGGATAAAAGGTGTCTGATACTCCCCATCCGAGCAGCACAGAATCCATTTTGTCTCTGCCTGTTTCCCTGGAAAAGGCTGCAGCATCCTCACCCATTTTGTGTTCCCAGATGCTGCAGCACAGTGAAATATTCCCTCATAAAAGGGAGCAGAAAACTCCAGTGAACTGCAAGAGATGGGAATGGCTGCAAGAATACTCATTTTATGTGTGGAAAAGCACGTTTTTCTACCTGCAATTAAAGAAATTAAGTTGTAATTTCTAATGCATGACAACTCCCAGTACTTAAAGAGCTCTGCCATTAAATTATTGCCAATTAAGAATTCCAGATATTCCAGAGCACTGATTGTATTGACACCATTTGTATTAGAAATGAGTAATTGGGACTGAATTATTATGGCAAACATAATATTTTTAACAGGGTTTAATAAGATGTTAATAAGGATTAATAATTAATTAATAAGAAATTCTTTGCCAAATTCCAGCTCTTTCTAGATGAAGGGAAGACTCTGGTAAAACCAGTCCAAATCTGGATTTCCCATTTGGAATTATGCTGATGTTTTTATTCCAAGGAACTGAAGAGTAAAAGCAATTTAAATTGGGGTCATTAAAAATCCCTTCCAGCCCATTCCATGGTTCCGTGACTCCGGAGCGCTGGGGCACGTGGGGCTCTACAAACATATCCAAGTCCAGGTGTGGAGCTTTGTTAGGAATTATTGGTGACACATCTCTGGGCTGGGAGCACGCGGCACTCAGAGCTTCCTCCGGGTTGGTCTGAGCTCCCTGGGAACTCCTGGGTGTCAGAATTCCCAGGCACGGCTGGTGGGAGGTACAGGGGAGGGCTCCTTAACTTCCCACATTTCCGTGTGTCTCCAGGATGGGCTGCCACAGAGGAATTCCCAAAATTCCGCTTGGCGTGAGCCCTTCCAGGCAGGAATTCCAGCTCCCTTTCGAGGCTCCCAAGATCCCTTCTCTGCTGGGCCAGCTGAGGGAGCTGTGGATGTGGGAATGGCCCCACTTCCAAGCTATCCAGAGACTTTTAGTAACAGGAGGTTGGTGATGAGTAACCCCAGGTTTTATAAAATGTTCTCCTGTTTTCCTGCGTTTTCCTTGTGTTCCCTGTCACTGGGATTCCTTGACAATATTTTCACTTCTGATTTATTTGGAAAGAGTCCTCAAGAGTGCTCTGTGTGTTGAGCAAATAATTTTATCCATCTGAAATCTCTATTTCCAGTATCTCTGTATTTCCAGGTATTAACTTTATGCAGTGCCGTGAGTAAATCCCTGTGCTGAGCCTGATGTGTTGTGTAGCTGCACCCCTGAGCTGGGGTGGGGTGGCCCCAGGGGATTCTCCAGGGCTCTCTGGCTGTTCACAGCAGGGCTGGACACGGATTTGGTGGATCAGGACAGCTGTGGGATGGATTTTAGGTTTGGTTCTGGGCTCTGTCCCCAGCTCCTGCAGCAGGGGAGTACCCCCAGCTTGCACTTGCTGGCAAATACAGAGTGCACCTCTCCTAAAACCGCCTTAACTCAAACCCATTGATTCCTGTGCCAGTTAAACCTGGAGAACTTACTCGGGCTTTAATCCTTTTATTGTTAGCTCGGCTGAAATTAATTTTCCCCAAGAAGTGTGCAAAGCCAATTAACGGCAGCTCGGGAGTTGGGGAGCGGAGTGCTCCAAAGTGTTAAATGCAGCCTGACCCCGTGGCCGCGCTCTGCGCCGCGCTCCCGGCAGAGCGATCGATACCCCACAGCAGCCGCTGAAACCATGGAAATTTGGGAGCGTTTCACCCACATTTCCAACCTGCACCGGCCTGCGTCCAGCACTCGTGGGGCTTTCATGCTTAGAAATGGAGATGTTTGGGGATATTTAGGATTGTTTTGTCTTGGGTGCCATCGGTTTGTCTTAATCTGAAACTGGGTTTTTTTCCGACTAAAATCCCACTGGTTTTTGTCCTTCTGGCACGGCAGCTTCTGTTTTCCACACAGACCTATTGGAGGTTATTAATTTTCTCCCTGTGATAGGGTGATCAAGCGTCCTGTCAGGAAAATGGATCTGTGTGTCAGCCCTTGCCGTGATTAAAGGGAGAGGCCGCGCGGGGAGAAAATACCAAATTTTCATGGCCAAATGAAAGGGCTCCTCATCCAGGTGTTATTCCAGCGGCAGTTCTGCCTGCCAGTTCAGCTGGGGGAAACCATTCCCGTTAACTGGGGGCTTCCCCTAGTAATTAAAAAAAGAAAGATGCAAGTATTAAGGAGTTTCCTCCCCCTCTATTTAAGCAGGTTTTTCCCGCATCCGGAGGTTTGCAGGGGGATGGTTGGGGTTTTGCTGTATTTGAGGGGTTTGGTTGGTTAGCTTTCAATTCCTTGGAGTTATGGCAGATTTTGGGGGTTGTGTTCTTGAGGCAGAAGATCCTCTGCTGCAGCTGTGGGGATCAAACCGTCACATTCCAGATTGCTAATGGAACACTGTGGATCTTTCCCACCCTGTCCAGGTTGGAATTTCTTGTGAGGTTAACAGAGAGTGATGTCCTGGACACCTGGGGGCTGGAGGCACGGGGGGAGCAGCAGGAAGGAGCTCAGCTCGTGGTTCCCAGCCCAGTCCTGGGAGCTTTCCTGGGGGAAAATACTGGATGAAGGTCAGATCAAGATGGAGCTTGTGGATTCCCTGTAGGATTTCTTTTGCTGTTCCAGGTTGATACATGAAAATTCTCTTGATACAGATTCTGTTGCTCAGAGAGCTTGTGGATTCCCCATCTCTGGAAGTGTGCAAAGCCAGGCTGGAGCAACCTGGGCTAATGGAAGGTGTCCCTGCCCATGGCAGGGGGCAGAGTGGGATGATCCTTAAAATCCCTTCAGACCCAAACCATTCCGTGATTCTAGAACTCTCTGAGCCTGTAATCCTAGGGATGCTCCCCGATCCTCCCTCGGGGATGTAGCAAAGGGTTAACTCGGCGTTGCTGTAATCCGCGGATGGGGGGGCCCCGCGGTGTTTAATTTCCTACTGGAAGCAGCACATGTGTTGGCTTTTCCTTTCTTCCCGGCCAGAGCGCGGCGGGCGCGGGCCGGGGTCAGCGCTGGGCTATTGATCCGCATCCCGCTGCCCTGCTCCAGCATCTGCTGCGCTCCCGCTGCCGCCGCGCCCGCGGAGCTCACACCCACAGCCGGGCCGAGCTCCGCCGGGCAGGGCGGGCACCGATGAAAGGGGTAAACCCATCCCGGAGCGGCACCCGGTGCCAGTTCATCCCGGCCTCAGGTGTCTCCGGGCGAGCACCTGGGATGGGCTGCGAGCTGCGGCTCCGGCCATCCCAGGGAACAGAGGCCACCGTGGGCTGCGACAGCCAGTGGGACACATGGAAATGTTAACGGGAGCCTGGGAGAAAGGACTGTTGGACAATTCCAACTGTTCCCTTCTCTGCTTTGTTCCAGCCCGTTTTCATCCTTCTTCCTCCGAAGGCAGTTGCTATTGATTTTTCCCTTTTTTCCCCTCCCTTCCCATTGTTAAGCTTTCCCTTGTTTTTCTCTCCCTTTTGGCTGGCGGAGTTGCCTGACCACAGCTCCTAAAATTTGGTTGACTTCCTTGTTTTCCTCTGGAGCCCCATGGATGTCATTAACAGAGACGTCCCACCCTTCGTTAATCCACAAGCCTGATGCTTCCCAACTCCTCAGAAAGCAGTGCTTGGGAAGGATTAAAAACTTCCTTATTTCATTAGAACAAATGGTAGGGAATTTCCCAGGGTGCTGGGAATTAATATCTAGGTAAGAGTGGACCTTATTTGTCAGAATAAGTGACTGCAGTTTCATTCCAGTAATTTCTTCTAAGATTTTGGGATTCTACTGCAAATGAGAAAACCTCCTCTGCTTAGTGGAATTCAGAATGCCTGGACTGTGATGAACTAATAGCACGTATTTCACTCCTATGTAAAATTCATAATTACAGTTTTGTCCCATTGTTACAGTTCCATATGTGACATTTTGCTATATGAAAATATCCGTTTGGTTTAATGGTGTGTACTGTTATCCTAAAATTCGATGGGAAGCTGGACGTGGTGATGGATCCTAGATCAAAAAGATGCTTTTGTATCATACATAATACAAAGAACTTACCCTGAAAAAAATCCATCTTTTAAAAACAATAAAAATTGCAACTTGTTAATTTAAAATGAACAAGAAGCAACTCAGAAATTGCTAGATAAACATAGAATTCCATGGATCTTTTATCACTGAGCAAAAAAACCTGGGAATTAGGGAGTTTTCTGGTGACTTTTTTCCCCGTGAGTTCTTGGCAGGTTTTGAAGGGATATTTTGACTTGTTCGGAGCTTTTTAGAGGAATCTTCTCCATGCCTGAAAATCCTGGTGGTCCCAAAGACACGGTTCACGTTCTTTATTTTTTAACTCTCTCTGGAAAACGCTGTTTGGGATATTAAAAGCCCCCCCTCCTTGGGACTTTTCTCCCGACGCAGGCTGCCCCTCTGGCCTCCCGCAGCCCAAGAAGGTGTCCACGTCCTACGAGGAGAGGCGCAAGCAGGCCACGGCCATCGTGCTGCTGGGAGTCATCGGCGCCGAGTTCGGGGCTGAGATCGAGCCGCCCAAGCTGCTCACGCGGCCCCGGAGCTCCAGCCAGATTCCCGAGGGATTCGGCCTGACCAGCGGTGGATCCAATTATTCCCTGGCCAGGCACACGTGTGAGTACCCCTGGGCCTCTTCTGCCTCGGTTGGTGATAGGGATGCAAACCGGTTCGTTCAGATTTTCATGGAAAAGAGCAAGATTAGGGATTGGGAATGTACCTTAAGAGGCTGCCAAGGAATTGGTGCTGATGGAGTGAGCTGCTGGAATTCTGACATCCTTTATTCTCCTCCCAGGTCAAGCAGAGCACTTCCACTGCATTTATTTGATTTGTTCTTGGTTACTTGTCCTGTTCCAGCCCCTGCCATGGGCAGGGACACCTTCCACTAGCCCAGGCTGCTCCAAGCCCCTTCCAGCCCAGCCCTGAACACTTCCAGGGATGGGGAATCCACAGCTTCTCTGGGAAAGCTGTAAGTCCATCAAATCCGGGGTATTTCTCTGCCTTCCAGTGACATGGAATTGTGGTTGTGCCTTTTGGAGAGGGTGGAATTCTCTAGAAATTCCTGTTGTGCCCTTGCCTGGCACCTGCATTAATCCCTGGAACCTTCACAACTCGTTCCCAGAGCTATTCCACGATAAAATGCCACCCCAGGAATTGCTGGCTGCAGATGCCCCACATCCCCCCCCCCGAAAGTGCAGCTAATGCTGTGTTTACAGAGTTAATGGGCTGAGAAATCGGGCTCCTGTGTCCAGGGTATGGAAATGCCGGATTCCGTGGATAATCCAGGGGGTTTTCCAGGCAGCTGCCATCCATGGAGTTACTAATGAGCAGCTCTTTGCGCTTTAGCTCTGGTGGTGCCGCAGGTGACACCGTGTCCATGGAGTTATTGAGATCTCCCTGACACTGACTTGGGCCTCCTTCCAAGGGGAGTGGCAGGCTTTCCATGCTCCCAGATCCATGCAGTCACTCCAGTTTTGCTGGAGTCTGGATTCAGCGAGCCAGCCAGCAGTTCAGTTCCTAACTCAGACCCCTCTGCCATTATGGTGTCCCAAATTCCTGGCAGCTGGTGGGCAGGAGGGAAAGCAAGTGGCATTTCTGACCAGAAATAGAAATATCCCTGCCTGGATAATTGGGCAGGTTGTTTGGATGGGATATTGGGAAGGAATCCTTGGCTGTGGGGGTGCTGAGGCCCCGGCACAGGTTCCCCAGAGAAGCTGTGGCTGCCCTATCCCATGGGCAGGGATAGCTCCCACTCGCCCAGGTTGCTCCAAGCCTTGTCCAACCTGGCCTGGAGAAATTCCAGATGGGAGATGATTGGAAAAAAAACCCTGATCATCCTTACACAAAAACCCAATAATGATAATTTTTAATTTAGCCCTGAAAATATCTTGATTTTATACCTGGAATAAAAATAAAAGACTAAAAATTCTCTGGGTCAGGAGCAGAAAGGGATGAAGGGATATGGAATTTTAACCCAGCTCTCCAAATTTCTGTCTCTCTGTGGACAGTCAGGGAAAAAAATCATCCAGAAAGGGTCACAATCAAGTTAAATCCGATTCTTGGAGTCCATCATTTGGATTTAGTTGGATCTTGATCGGAGTTCTCAGTGTCTCATTCCTGCCTGGGCTATTGATTTTCCTGAGCAAATAATTTCATTTTTTAAAATCCATTGGCAAACTGGGGATAACAAGGCTGCCTGGAGCCGTGTGCTCTGAGAGATTCTGCAAGGAAAGACATTTTGGGAATCCAGGGGCTTCTGTGCAGTGAAAATGAGTGATAAATTTTTGTATTTGGGCACATCTGGGTTAATAAAGTGATCTAAGGAACAAATGTGCCACTGCAGAATAAAACACCTGGAATAAAATTACATTTTAATACCAATTTATGTAGGAATGGCATTCCCTGAGCTCCGGGGCTGCCTGAGGAATTGTGTCCAGTGAGTCACACCTGAATTCCCGTCCCAAGGAGCTTTAGATTTGGTGCTTAATGACTTTTTCTGGCTGAATATTAATGGGAAGCAGCAAATCCGCGGGCCCAGGGATGCGCATCATCCCAGGATATTCCAGCCCTGCTGTGCCGAGCTTTTCCAGGGCTAATTACCTTGTTGCTGCGCTGACTCTAATGTGACATGTTTATTGCCCTAACGAACAACTCATTAGCGCCGGGATGTTTTTGTCAATATTAATTCCTTCGTTTAAGCCGAGGCAGAGCTTTAAACAAAGATGTCCCGGCCGGGGACCCACCAGCACCGGGACTTTGGGTCAGTCCAGCTGTTGCTGGTGTCAGCAGCAGGATGCTGAGGGGAAAGGTAGGAATATTTCATCGGAGTAATGCTTGAGGAGGCACGTTTTTAATAAGGTTTTGTATCTGAGGCATAAAAGCGACCTTCCGTGGCATGACAAGAAGGAATTTTGGGGGTTGTTCTGCATGGATCGGGATTGGTTGGTGTGAATCTACTGGAAAAAACTGTCTGTTGGCTTTTCCCAGTCCTAAAAACAGCAGGAGGCTTGTTTAGTAAACAAAGCAAGCAACTTGTTGAGGACAGTTCAAGAAAAACCTGATAAAATCAGTAATTATCTTTACCACAAGGACCATTATTGAGGGGTAATGAATAGTGATGGAGAGATAACGATAAATTATCGGGAAGCGTTGCTTGGTTTAGCCCTCCTCCATCTATGTGTACATAATTCATTTTATCTCAAAGTGGGCTGTTAACTGAAATATTAATAAGTATTTCCAAAAGGTGCAGAACCTGGGTCAAGATTCAGGATTGGTGAAGTTGTTTGGGATGTTTCTCTCCCCTTCCCTCTTAAGCTTTATTTCTAAGAAACATTTCAGCATGTCAGCTTCTATTTTTCCCCCCAAAATCCATTTACTGCTATGTCTTACGGAGTGAAAATACTGTGTTTGAGAGGCAGCAGTGGCACAGAGAGGTCGTGGATTCCATCTCTGGCAGCGTCCAAGGCCAGGTTGGACGGGGCTTGGAGCAGCCTGGGCTGGGGGAAGGTGTCCCTGCCCACGGCAGGGGTGGCACAGGTGTCTCTAAGGTCCCTCCAGGCGCAGCCATCGTGGGCTCCCCCAGCTGCTCTGACGCTGCCCTGCTCTCCCTCTGCTCAGGCAAGGCGCTGACGTTCCTGCTGCTGCAGCCGCCCAGCGCGCGGCTCCCGGCGCACAGCACCATCCGCAGGACCGCCATCGACCTCATCGGCCGCGGCTTCACCGTCTGGGAGCCCTACATGGACGTGTCGGCCGTGCTCATGGGGCTGCTGGAGCTCTGCGCCGACGCCGAGAAGCAGCTGGCCAAGTGGGTACCTGCAGCCATCCCTGCCAGACTCCCAGCTGGGGCATCCCAGCCGTGGGCAAGCATTGGTTCAAGTCCTGGGGCTGGGGAGCTTGGCAGGAACGTGGGACGAGGAATGAGGAGCAGGGAGTGGCCTTAAGATGGACGGCAGGGTTAGGGGGATATTGGAAAGGAATTCTTGGCTGTGAGGGTGGGGAGGCCCTGGAATGGAATTCCCAGAGAAACTGTGGCTACCCCGTGCCTGGAAGTGTCCAAGGCCAGGTTGGACAGAGCTTGGAGCAACCTGGGACAGTGGAAGTTGTCCCTGCCCATGACATCCTTAAGGCTCCTTTCAACCCAGACCATTCCATGATTCCATGAAATGTTTGTTGATAACACACAGAATTTAAATGGTACCTGCAATAAGGAGCTGCCCAGGGCTGTTTTAATCCCAGGAATGTGTTTCCACATCCATCTGTGTTGAGGGTTCTGATGTTATTCTAAGATAGATATTGCCCATTTTATGTAAGTTTTAATTTCCTCAACATATAAAGAATGAATCCTTGCCATGTGTTGGCCAGAGGAATATGGACAAATTGGATTACCATTGTTTTTTGTCTGAGTTCCAGTTATTCCTTGCAGTGTGACAGGAGACACCACCACATTTTCCCTTCCCAAAGCCTCTCCTAAGCCCTGTTTTATGTAAACCCTGACTTCCAGGTTTCAAGTGACCACAGTTCTTCAGCAAGTCCTTGTGCTCGTGTGATTCCACCCTTAGCTGTCAGGAAGATTAGTCTGGCTCTCCCTCCCCAGAGCAGGGAATAAATGAAGGGATCAGCGTGGAGCCTTGAGGAGCCCGCCGCAATTTTCCTCATGATAAATTGCATAATAAGCGCGAAAGCGTTTGCTTATTAATCCATAACAAGATTTAGATTGAAAATGGCCTGTTACATTCCTGACAGATCCAGGATGGAGGGAGATGGAAAGAAACGGAGCAACAATGTGTGCAGGGGTTAAGTGTGGATTTCACCCTCCTGGAGCCCCGCTGAGCTCCCGCTTTGTGCCGGATTTGCCGTGGACACAATAACGGCACACAGCTGCCGGCGCCTCTCCCGGAGGTTTTATCAAAGAGCTTTTATGTCAAGCTTCTGCTTTTAGATAGAAAAGAAGAAATCACATTTATTGACCAGGAAAACGAGTGGGTTTCTTTTTTCCCTGCTGAATCAAGGGAATATCCGAGCTGTTAGGCAAAACTCAGGTGTTTGGAACTCCTTCGCTTGCCCAGCTCATCCTGGTTCCCGAAGGTTAGAGTGTGCCAAGGGAAACTGCTCAGTTGAGAGGATAAAGAGTTTTCCCAGCAGTTTTAGGCTTTGGTGGCTTGGCTTGGGTGATGACAGGAATAATTTTTGGCTGTATTTTTGCTTTTTGAATTAAGCTACATTTCATACAGATTTCCACAGAATGGTTTGGGTTGAGGGGTATTTTCAGGATCATCCCATTCCACCCCCTGGCATGGGCAGGAACACCTTCCACTAGCCCAGGTTGCTCCGAGTCCCATCCAGCCTGGCCTGGAACAATTGCAGGGATGGGGTAGCCACAGCTTCTCTGGGCACCATTACGATCTGATACACCAAAATTAGCAAATCACCTTATCATCAATCCATACATTTTTATCTGTGCCTTGGAGCAATCTGACCTAGTGGAAGGTGGAATAGGAGGGTCTGGATGCTTTTGTCCTGGTTGGAATGTGCCGTTCCCATCCCCTCACAGGGCTGGCCCCGAGCTCTCCCCACATCCTCCCAGGCGAAGCCTGTTGCTTTCCAGGAAAACAGTCACTCTGCCAAACATCCTGGAAGGAAAAACGCTGCTGGCGTGACACGGAGCCTTTGGAAAGTGGCAGAGAGGCACTTGGGGTCTGCTGGCTTTGGGAAGCCCCTCCAAAACTTAGCTGGGATAACTCCTTCCCCTGGCTTATCCCTTTTTCATGGAACACCTGGACAGGAGTTTTGAAGTTACATTTAGATGTGGCTTTCCAAGGAAAGGCCAATGGGGACATGCATCACCTTGTGGCAGAGACTTCATTCAGTTTCACATTTGGGAGTTCTAATTCGTACAGTGACAGTGAGGGATGGGAAAGGAAAATAAACCTGTTGGGGTTATAAACTCCTGCTGTTCTCTTCCCAAAAAATTCAGTCAAAGAGCACAGGGAAGAAGGAGGAACCCCTTCCACAGGGTGCCCAGAGCAGCTGTGGCTGCCCCATCCCTGTAAGTGTCCCAGGCTGGGTTGGACGGGGCTTGGAGCAGCCTGGGATACTGGAAGATGTGCCTTCCCATGGCAGGGAGAGGAATAGGTGATCCTTAAAACCCCTTCCAATGCAAACCAGCCTGTGGTTCCATGTTTCTACATTTTGAGGAATTTTTGGATAATGTGCAGGGCACGTAGAAATTTTATTTTTGCTAAATGCAGTTACTGGGTACTTACCACCTTATTGCTTCTTGCTTTTATCTTGTCACAGCTAGTAAAAGCCTTGAATTAAAGAGAATTACTCTGGCCAGAGGATTTTTCAGGCTGTGTTTAAAATACTGTAAAAGACCAAACCATAAATCCTTGGGAAGATGCTCCGGGCTCGCCTGGCCCTCTGTGGGGTGATATGTATTCAGCACATACAGATAATTTGTTAACAAGGCCTTTTGCCCACTTTGGACAGATGCACTTACTGTTTTCAATCTTCATGGTTAATTATTCGATTTGGGGTTGATGCTGGAACACCCTGACTCCTAATCACTGCTCTTTGTTGGGAGTCCATTATATTGGAACTGCCGGAGTGCTCCCAGTGACCTTGAACTGACATTATAAGCTGCTTCTAATCTTTTCACTCTATATTTCTAATGCTGCTTTCCTTTGTCCCTGCCTTTGTGTGGCTCCCGTTTAGCATCACAATGGGGCTGCCCCTGAGCCCGGCGGCCGACTCGGCGCGCTCGGCTCGCCACGCGCTGTCCCTCATCGCCACCGCCCGCCCGCCCGCCTTCATCACCACCATCGCCAAGGAGGTGAGCGGGGCCTGCTCCCGGACAGCCAGGGGCTTGGGGGATTAAAGGAGACTTTTCCATGGGGTTTGGAGGGTGAGCGGGACGGGGCGGTGCTGGGAGCGTGGTGTGCTCCAGGCATGGTCTGTCCGAGGATCGTCTGAGCAATCCCAGCCCCAGCTGGAGCTGAGGGATGGGGCTTAGCGGTGACCAGGGTGGTGCTGGATACAAGGTCAGGCTTGCTGGTCTTGGAGGTAACAATTCCTGCCCCGTACGGCTGCTCCCCACAGGTGCACAGGCACACGGCACTGGCGGCCAACACGCAGTCGCAGCAGAACATCCACACCACCACGCTGGCCCGCGCCAAGGGCGAGATCCTCCGGGTCATCGAGATCCTCATCGAGAAGATGCCAACGGACGTCGTGGACCTGCTGGTGGAGGTGAGGCCACCTCTGTCCTGGGCTCGATGCCAGTGATGGGTCTGACTCGACTCGTGGAGTTTCTTTCCATGAGGACTTTGGGTGTGGAGAGGATTTGCTTTATACCAAGTTCATTTCTTAAACTTTAAATGCATTAAATTACATTGTTGGGGAAAAAATCCGAAGCAAAAGAAGGTCAAAGCCAAGTTGGACACGGCTTGGAACAACCTGATCTATCAGAAGGTGTCCCTGCCCATGGCAGGGCTTGGAGTGGGATGACCTTCAGAACTTTAGTTACAGAACATAGAACACAGATTGTCAGCTGATGGTAATTTTTGTTTCCAAGGTGATGGACATCATCATGTACTGCCTGGAAGGATCTTTAGTTAAGAAAAAGGGTCTTCAGGAATGCTTTCCAGCCATCTGCAGGTGAGCTCTTCCTCCGGGAATACTGGGAAGTAAATGACAGGATCAGCAGTAGGATATATTTCCTAATTAAGAGTGAAGCAGTCTGTTAGGTGACACAACAAAGAGTAAAAGGTGATTTATAAAATGGGAGTATTTCCAGTATCTTTAAACGTGGATAAATATCCCAGTTATCCTCTTAAACTGGTCCAACCAATAAATTCTAATAATCACCTGTCGGCCATTACCTTTTAATTTAATAACCTATTAAAATATTGAATAGTTTCAAGGAAAGAACAATTATCCTGTTGCCAGGTTGGATACTGATGGAGATGATCTTCCTCCTTCCTGATGCTTTAAGTGGCTTTCCTTAAAACATAAAGGGAAGGATAAATGGGAATTACTGCCCAGTCTCCCTATTCCTGTGTATATTTATAGCAATCCAGTATTTTAAAATTCTTTGCAATTACTGGTAATATTTCCTGGTTATAGCCGGTGTAAAAATGATCCAGCACCCAGCGACGGCCTCATGGAGCCCAAGGGAAATTGCCAGCAGGTTGTAGCAAATGGGGGAACCTCTGGAGAGATTCCAAGTGGGAGCACTTGTACAGCATCCCATTGTTAATCCCTTTACAACATCCCAGCGTTCCTTATGCTGTATGGTAACGTGTGCACACGTGGTGAGCCAAAATCATCCCAGTGTGCAGCTCCTCTTCCTTGGATCAAAGGAATAGGAAGAGCAGTCCGAGGGGAAGGGTGGTTGACACATCCAGCATCCTCAGGGAGGGATACACAGGGATGCAGAGCTGCATCTGAGCTGCATTTTCCCTTTTCCCTGCACAAAACCTAGGGATTTTCCTCCTTCTCTTTTACTCTTTATTGGTTTTTTCCTGTGTTTCGTCTTGCTTTTCTTCCCAACTGCCATCCTGCAGTGCAGAACGCGTCTCGTACCTGCGTGCGAGCAGTTGCTATGGCACTGGGAATCCCAAGGAACCAGGAGAGAAGTCTGGAAGATGGGTTGTTAGAAGCCCTAAATATGCTCAGCAACATGATTTTGGAGACTGGTTCCAGATATTTCTGGCAGACTTTGGCAGAGGAACATTTAACTGCAAAATTCCAACGTAATTCCGAATGCAGTTGGCACTTTCACAGGTCTGCTCTCCCTGTGATAAAGCACAGTGATATCCCCAAGGATTTGAATTTGCAATAAGGATTTAGAGTCTGTTGGGTTTCAAGGTGTTGAAATTCCTTGGATTTTGCAGCTGTTGGAATTCCAATACATGCCACGTGGTCACACTGGGTATTAAGGACTATTGCACGCTTCACCCCAAGGGTGTTATTGGAGTGGAGAGTGTTTGATGGTGAACTTCCCTCTTCCCTTTTCTTTATGCCCATCAAAAATTGATGAGTTTGCTTATTTTTCCTTCCACTGTCCTTCCTTTCCATTTGACTTTCACGGGAAATGCCCTGAATTCACGCAGGGTGTTGGATGATCACTTAACCATTTGACTTCCCATCCAGGGGTTTGGTGATTATCCCATAGATTACTCCCAAATAAATAAACCTGATAGATAAACCTGATCACATTCCATGGTACCATATCACCCATCAGTTGTTTTTGTGGAATGCCAAGTGTTGAACCGGCAGCGAGTGGATTTTTAAATCAAATCTCTGTTCCGGCCCTTAATTAATTAGCCAGTGGAATCCCAAGTGAGTTTAATCTCCCGGTGTCCCCTCGTTTTCCCCTCAGGTTCTACATGGTGAGTTACTACGAGCGCAGTCACCGGATTGCGGTGGGAGCTCGCCACGGCTCCGTGGCGCTCTACGACATCCGCACCGGCAAGTGCCAGGTAAGGAACTCCCTGGGGATTCCTGCCCTCAAACCTGGGAGCTGTTGGGAGCGAGGAGCAGCAAGCTCCGCGTCTGTTGTGCGCTGGGCTGCTGGAACGCTCTGGATAACGCCGAGGGGATCAATAGCTTAATGAAGGACTTAAGGATATCGAGTCCTGCTGGCTCCATTCCCTGGGACTGACCGGCTGCCACTGGGTTAATAAGGAAAACCTCAAGCTTTATTTCCTGACCTGAAAGTTTGGGAGTTATTTTCCTAAAAATTCGGAATTATTTACTCAGTGCTGGGGAATATTCACAGCATTTGGTTCCTTACTTTTCTTCATAATCTTCCACATAAACCATGGAAAATAGAGCTGGGGGTGACCAAAGGGACTCCCAGGATAATTAGGACAGGTCCTTTTCAGGTTTAATTATTATTCATGAGATACAAAAATTTTCCAGATAAATTACTGTGGGGCAACGCCATCTATTGGATACAGATTCCTGCTTCCAAATCCGATTTTATGCTTAATTTCTCACAACTGCAGATTTTTCTGGCTGCTCAAAAACATGGAATGACTTGGGGATAGTGCAGCTGAAAAAGTTGTGTCATTGGAGAAAAGCTCAGGTTTTTTTATTGCCTTTCCTGTGAGGGGTTTTGGGATCCTGAAAAGCATTTTGGGTTTGGGTTTTTTTTCCCTTGCAGGTAATTTTTATTTTTTTAAAAAAGGTGGTTGTAGGAACTGACTGAGAAATTACTTGGAATGATTAATAGGATGATGGATATGAAAAATCCCCCTTTTTAACAAAAAACAAATCAGCATTTATCTAGGATGGGTTTTTTTCCCAGTAAAATTTACTGTATTAGTAGATTGTATTATGACTATTCCGAATGCAAGCATTTTTGATCTGTTTCTCCATAATTCAATATCAAAACCAGGTTCCCTCTCCTTCTCCTCCTATAAAATGACTTTATTAAACCCTCTCTGAGTGTTGCTGTTGTTCCCAGTGTGGGACACGGGCTCGATTGGGCTCTGTGGGGTTTTTGGCAGCACTGGGAGCTGGGCAGCGCCCTTCCCATGCCGGTATTGATTTGTCCTTCAGCTGTTGGCAGCTCCCAGAGATCCCAGGGCCTGGGTGTTGATTATTCCCACAACGTCTCGGGAGAGGTATTGACCCGGAGCCGCTCGCTGCCGATGGCTCCGGATTTCTCACCCCGTCTCCATGGCACTCATAATAAACGGGCTGAGTGCTCCGTGGCTCTGGAAGCCAACTTTTCCTCACTGCGAGCTTTTCCCTCTAGGAGCCAGTTTGGAGATGGGTTTGTCCCCCATTCCAAGGAGGATCCATGCCTTGCACTCAGGTTCTGTCCCACATGGCAGCAACAACCTTCATATTCCCCCATCCGTGTTCCCCCTCCATATTCCCCCTCACTCATTCCCCCTCACTCATTCCCCCTCACTCATTCCCCCTCAC